>NC_134690.1:5235322-5242822 GCF_050947455.1 Rhinoderma darwinii | reverse complement strand
AAGTTTGACAAATTTAAAGGCTTTCTTTGTGTTAAAAGGAAGACATAGTTCCATGTTTCGAACAGGGGACCTTTCGCGTGTAAGGCGAACGTGATAACCACTACACTACAGAAACTTGGATATTGATTGTTCTGCAACCCGCAACCCACAAGCCATGCAGAAACGAATTGAGAAAAAGAATCCAGCCAATTAGTGCCAACAAAAAAAATTCCATGTTTCTGCCCTGTCTCGAACAGGGGACCTTTCGCGTGTAAGGCGAACGTGATAACCACTACACTACAGAAACTTGGATATTGATTGTTCCGCAACACACAACCCGCAAGCCATGCAGAAACGAATTGAGAAAAAGAATCCAGCCAATTAGTGCCAACAAAAAAAATTCCATGTTTCTGCCCTGTCTCAAACAGGGGACCTTTCGCGTGTTAGGCGAATGTGATAACCACTACACTACAGAAACTTCCCCTTGATACAAACACCCACCATTGCAGAAACCAAAGTTTGACAAATTTAAAGGCTTTCTTTGTGTTAAAAGGAAGACATAGTTCCATGTTTCTGCCCAGTTTCGAACAGGGGACCTTACGCGTGTAAGGCGAACGTGATAACCACTACACTACAGAAACTTGGATATTGATTGTTCTGCAACCCACAACCCGCAAGCCATGCAGAAACGAATTGAGAAAAAGAATCCAGCCAATTAGTGGCAACCAAAAAAATACCATGTTTCTGCCCTGTCTCGTACAGGGGACCTTTCGCGTGTAAGGCGAACGTGATAACCACTACACTACAGAAACTTGGACATTGATTGTTCCGCAACCCACAACCCGCAAGCCATGCAGAAACGAATTGAGAAAAATAATCCAGCCAATTAGTGCCAACAAAAGAAATTCCATGTTTCTGCCCTGTCTCGAACAGGGGATCGTTCGCGTGTAAGGCGAACGTGATAACCACTACACTACAGAAACTTGAATATTGATTGTTCCGCAACCCACAACCCGCAAGCCATGCAGAAACGAATTGAGAAAAAGAATCCAGCCAATTAGTGCCAACAAAAAAAATTCCATGTTTCTGCCCTGTCTCGAACAGGGGACCTTTCGCGTGTTAGGCGAACGTGATAACCACTACACTACAGAAACTTCCCCTTGATACAAACACCCACCATTGCAGAAACCAAACTTTGACAAATTTAAAGGCTTTCTTTGTGTTAAAAGGAAGACATAGTTCCTTGTTTCTGCCCAGTTTCGAACAGGGGACCTTTCGCGTGTAAGGCGAACGTGATAACCACTACACTACAGAAACTTGGATATTGATGGTTCCGCAACCCACAACCCGCAAGCCATGCAGAAACGAATTGAGAAAAAGAATCCAGCCAATTAGTGCCAACAACAGAAATTCCATGTTTCTGCCCTGTCTCGAACAGGGGACCTTTCGCGTGTAAGGCGAACGTGATAACCACTACAGAAACTAGGATATTGATTGTTCCTCAACCCACAACCCGCAAGCTATGCAGAAACGAATTGAGAAAAAGAATCCAGGCAATTAGTGCCAACAAAAGAAATTCCATGTTTCTGCCCTGTCTCGAACAGCGGACCTTTCGCGAGTAAGGCGAACGTGATAACCACTACACTACAGAAACTTGGATATTGATTGTTCCTCAACCCACAACCCGCAAGCTATGCAGAAACGAATTGAGAAAAAGAATCCAGCCAATTAGTGCCAACAACAGAAATTCCATGTTTCTGCCCTGTCTCGAACAGGGGACCTTTCGCGTGTTAGGCGAATGTGATAACCACTACACTACAGCAACTTCCCCTTGATACAAAAACCCACCATTGCAGAAACCAAAGTTTGACAAATTTAAAGGCTTTCTTTGTGTTAAAAAGAAGACATAGTTCCATGTTTCTGCCCAGTTTCGAACAGGGGACCTTTCGCGTGTAAGGCGAACGTGATAACCACTACACTACAGAAACTTGGATATTGATGGTTCCGCAACCCACAACCCGCAAGCCATGCAGAAACGAATTGCGAAAAATAATCCAGCCAATTAGCGGCAACAAAAAAAATTTCATGTTTCTGCCCTGTCTCGAACAGGGGACCTTTCGCGTGTAAGGCGAACCTTGATAACCACTACACTACAGAAACTTCCCATTGATACAAAAACCCACCATTGCAGAAACCAAAGTTTGACAAATTTAAAGGCTTTCTTTGTGTTAAAAGGAACACATAGTTCCTGCCCAGTTTCGAACAGGGGACCTTTCGGGTGTGAGGCGAACGTGATAACCACTACACTACAGAAACTTAGATATTGATTGTTCCGCAACCCACAACCCGCAAGCCATGCAGAAACGAATTGAGAAAAAGAATACAGCCAATTAGTGGCAACCAAAAAAATACCATGTTTCTGCCCTGTCTCGAACAGGGGACCTTTCGCGTGTAAGGCGAACGTGATAACCACTACACTACAGAAACTTGGATATTGATTGTTCCGCAACCCACAACCCGCAAGCCATGCAGAAACGAATTGCGAAAAATAGTCCAGCCAATTAGCGGCAACAAAAAAAATTTCATGTTTCTGCCCTGTCTCGAACAGGGGACCTTTCGCGTGTAAGGCGAACCTTGATAACCACTACACTACAGAAACTTCCCGTTGATATAAAAACCCACCATTGCAGAAACCAAAGTTTGACAAATTTAAAGGCTTTCTTTGTGTTAAAAGGAACACATAGTTCCTTGTTTCTGCCCAGTTTCGAACAGGGGACCTTTCGCGTGTTAGGCGAACGTGATAACCACTACACTACAGAAACTTGGATATTGATTGTTCCGCAACCCACAACCCGCAAGCCATGCAGAAACGAATTGAGAAAAAGAATACAGCCAATTAGTGGCAACCAAAAAAATACCATGTTTCTGCCCAGTTTCGAACAGGGGACCTTTCGCGTGTAAGGCAAACGTGATAACCACTACACTACAGAAACTTGGACATTAATTGTTCCGCAACCCACAACCCGCAAGCCATGCAGAAACGAATTGAGAAAAATAATCCAGCCAATTAGTGCCAACAAAAAAAATTCCATGTTTCTGCCCTGTCTCGAACAGGGGACCTTTCGCGTGTAAGGCGAACGTGATAACCACTACACTACAGAAACTTGGATATTGATGGTTCCGCAACCCACAACCCGCAAGCCATGCAGAAACGAATTGCGAAAAATAATCCAGCCAATTAGCGGCAACAAAAAAAATTTCATGTTTCTGCCCTGTCTCGAACAGGGGACCTTTCGCGTGTAAGGCGAACCTTGATAACCACTACACTACAGCAACTTCCCCTTGATACAAAAACCCACCATTGCAGAAACCAAAGTTTGACAAATTTAAAGGCTTTCTTTGTGTTAAAAAGAAGACATAGTTCCATGTTTCTGCCCAGTTTCGAACAGGGGACCTTTCGCGTGTAAGGCGAACGTGATAACCACTACACTACAGAAACTTGGATATTGATTGTTCCGCAACCCACAACCCGCAAGCCATGCAGAAACGAATTGAGAAAAAGAATCCAGCCAATTAGTGCCAACAAAAGAAATTCCATGTTTCTGCCCTGTCTCGAACAGGGGACCTTTCGCGTGTAAGGCGAACGTGATAACCACTACACTACAGAAACTTGGATATTGATGGTTCCGCAACCCACAACCCGCAAGCCATGCAGAAACGAATTGCGAAAAATAATCCAGCCAATTAGCGGCAACAAAAAAATTTTCATGTTTCTGCCCTGTCTCGAACAGGGGACCTTTCGCGTGTAAGGCGAACCTTGATAACCACTACACTACAGAAACTTCCCATTGATACAAAAACCCACCATTGCAGAAACCAAAGTTTGACAAATTTAAAGGCTTTCTTTGTGTTAAAAGGAACACATAGTTCCTTGTTTCTGCCCAGTTTCGAACAGGGGACCTTTCGGGTGTGAGGCGAACGTGATAACCACTACACTACAGAAACTTAGATATTGATTGTTCCGCAACCCACAACCCACAAGCCATGCAGAAACGAATTGAGAAAAAGAATACAGCCAATTAGTGGCAACCAAAAAAATACCATGTTTCTGCCTTGTCTGGAACATTGGACCTTTCGCGTGTTAGGCGAACGTGATAACCAATACACTACAGAAACTTCCCCTTGATACAAACACCCACCATTGCAGAAACCAAAGTTTGACAAATTTAAAGGCTTTCTTTGTGTTAAAAGGAAGACATAGTTCCATGTTTCGAACAGGGGACCTTTCGCGTGTAAGGCGAACGTGATAACCACTACACTACAGAAACTTGGATATTGATTGTTCTGCAACCCGCAACCCACAAGCCATGCAGAAACGAATTGAGAAAAAGAATCCAGCCAATTAGTGCCAACAAAAAAAATTCCATGTTTCTGCCCTGTCTCGAACAGGGGACCTTTCGCGTGTAAGGCGAACGTGATAACCACTACACTACAGAAACTTGGATATTGATTGTTCCGCAACACACAACCCGCAAGCCATGCAGAAACGAATTGAGAAAAAGAATCCAGCCAATTAGTGCCAACAAAAAAAATTCCATGTTTCTGCCCTGTCTCAAACAGGGGACCTTTCGCGTGTTAGGCGAATGTGATAACCACTACACTACAGAAACTTCCCCTTGATACAAACACCCACCATTGCAGAAACCAAAGTTTGACAAATTTAAAGGCTTTCTTTGTGTTAAAAGGAAGACATAGTTCCATGTTTCTGCCCAGTTTCGAACAGGGGACCTTACGCGTGTAAGGCGAACGTGATAACCACTACACTACAGAAACTTGGATATTGATTGTTCTGCAACCCACAACCCGCAAGCCATGCAGAAACGAATTGAGAAAAAGAATCCAGCCAATTAGTGGCAACCAAAAAAATACCATGTTTCTGCCCTGTCTCGTACAGGGGACCTTTCGCGTGTAAGGCGAACGTGATAACCACTACACTACAGAAACTTGGACATTGATTGTTCCGCAACCCACAACCCGCAAGCCATGCAGAAACGAATTGAGAAAAATAATCCAGCCAATTAGTGCCAACAAAAGAAATTCCATGTTTCTGCCCTGTCTCGAACAGGGGACCGTTCGCGTGTAAGGCGAACGTGATAACCACTACACTACAGAAACTTGAATATTGATTGTTCCGCAACCCACAACCCGCAAGCCATGCAGAAACGAATTGAGAAAAAGAATCCAGCCAATTAGTGCCAACAAAAAAAATTCCATGTTTCTGCCCTGTCTCGAACAGGGGACCTTTCGCGTGTTAGGCGAACGTGATAACCACTACACTACAGAAACTTCCCCTTGATACAAACACCCACCATTGCAGAAACCAAACTTTGACAAATTTAAAGGCTTTCTTTGTGTTAAAAGGAAGACATAGTTCCTTGTTTCTGCCCAGTTTCGAACAGGGGACCTTTCGCGTGTAAGGCGAACGTGATAACCACTACACTACAGAAACTTGGATATTGATGGTTCCGCAACCCACAACCCGCAAGCCATGCAGAAACGAATTGAGAAAAAGAATCCAGCCAATTAGTGCCAACAACAGAAATTCCATGTTTCTGCCCTGTCTCGAACAGGGGACCTTTCGCGTGTAAGGCGAACGTGATAACCACTACAGAAACTAGGATATTGATTGTTCCTCAACCCACAACCCGCAAGCTATGCAGAAACGAATTGAGAAAAAGAATCCAGGCAATTAGTGCCAACAAAAGAAATTCCATGTTTCTGCCCTGTCTCGAACAGCGGACCTTTCGCGAGTAAGGCGAACGTGATAACCACTACACTACAGAAACTTGGATATTGATTGTTCCTCAACCCACAACCCGCAAGCTATGCAGAAACGAATTGAGAAAAAGAATCCAGCCAATTAGTGCCAACAACAGAAATTCCATGTTTCTGCCCTGTCTCGAACAGGGGACCTTTCGCGTGTTAGGCGAATGTGATAACCACTACACTACAGCAACTTCCCCTTGATACAAAAACCCACCATTGCAGAAACCAAAGTTTGACAAATTTAAAGGCTTTCTTTGTGTTAAAAAGAAGACATAGTTCCATGTTTCTGCCCAGTTTCGAACAGGGGACCTTTCGCGTGTAAGGCGAACGTGATAACCACTACACTACAGAAACTTGGATATTGATTGTTCCGCAACCCACAACCCGCAAGCCATGCAGAAACGAATTGAGAAAAAGAATCCAGCCAATTAGTGCCAACAAAAGAAATTCCATGTTTCTGCCCTGTCTCGAACAGGGGACCTTTCGCGTGTAAGGCGAACGTGATAACCACTACACTACAGAAACTTGGATATTGATGGTTCCGCAACCCACAACCCGCAAGCCATGCAGAAACGAATTGCGAAAAATAATCCAGCCAATTAGCGGCAACAAAAAAAATTTCATGTTTCTGCCCTGTCTCGAACAGGGGACCTTTCGCGTGTAAGGCGAACCTTGATAACCACTACACTACAGAAACTTCCCATTGATACAAAAACCCACCATTGCAGAAACCAAAGTTTGACAAATTTAAAGGCTTTCTTTGTGTTAAAAGGAACACATAGTTCCTGCCCAGTTTCGAACAGGGGACCTTTCGGGTGTGAGGCGAACGTGATAACCACTACACTACAGAAACTTAGATATTGATTGTTCCGCAACCCACAACCCGCAAGCCATGCAGAAACGAATTGAGAAAAAGAATACAGCCAATTAGTGGCAACCAAAAAAATACCATGTTTCTGCCCTGTCTCGAACAGGGGACCTTTCGCGTGTAAGGCGAACGTGATAACCACTACACTACAGAAACTTGGATATTGATTGTTCCGCAACCCACAACCCGCAAGCCATGCAGAAACGAATTGCGAAAAATAGTCCAGCCAATTAGCGGCAACAAAAAAAATTTCATGTTTCTGCCCTGTCTCGAACAGGGGACCTTTCGCGTGTAAGGCGAACCTTGATAACCACTACACTACAGAAACTTCCCGTTGATACAAAAACCCACCATTGCAGAAACCAAAGTTTGACAAATTTAAAGGCTTTCTTTGTGTTAAAAGGAACACATAGTTCCTTGTTTCTGCCCAGTTTCGAACAGGGGACCTTTCGCGTGTTAGGCGAACGTGATAACCACTACACTACAGAAACTTGGATATTGATTGTTCCGCAACCCACAACCCGCAAGCCATGCAGAAACGAATTGAGAAAAAGAATACAGCCAATTAGTGGCAACCAAAAAAATACCATGTTTCTGCCCAGTTTCGAACAGGGGACCTTTCGCGTGTAAGGCAAACGTGATAACCACTACACTACAGAAACTTGGACATTAATTGTTCCGCAACCCACAACCCGCAAGCCATGCAGAAACGAATTGAGAAAAATAATCCAGCCAATTAGTGCCAACAAAAAAAATTCCATGTTTCTGCCCTGTCTCGAACAGGGGACCTTTCGCGTGTTAGGCGAACGTGATAACCACTACACTAC
>NC_134690.1:5170322-5230322 GCF_050947455.1 Rhinoderma darwinii | reverse complement strand
CCAATTAGTGGCAACATAAAAAATTCCATGTTTCTGCCCTGTCTCGAACAGGGGACATTTCGCGTGTAAGGCGAACGTGATAAACACTACACTACAGAAACTTGGATATTGATTGTTCAGCAACCCACAACCCGCAAGCCATGCAGAAACGAATTGAGAAAAATAATCCAGCCAATTAGTGGCAACAAAAAAAATTCCATGTTTCTGCCCTGTCTCGAACAGGGGACCTTTCGCGTGTTAGGCGAAAGTGATAACCACTACACTACAGAAACTTCCCCTTGATACAAAAACCCACCATTGCAGAAACCAAAGTTTGACAAATTTAAAGGCTTTCTTTGTGTTAAAAGGAACACATAGTTCCTTGTTTCTGCCCAGTTTCGAACAGGGGACCTTTCGCGTGTGAGGCGAACGTGATAACCACTACACTACAGAAACTTGGATATTGATTGTTCCGCAACCCACAACCCGCAAGCCATGCAGAAACGAATTGAGAAAAAGAATCCAGCCAATTAGTGGCAACATAAAAAATTCCATGTTTCTGCCCTGTCTCGAACAGGGGACCTTTCGCGTGTTAGGCGAACGTGATAACCACTACACTACAGAAACTTGGATATTGATTGTTCCGCAACCCACAACCCGCAAGCCATGCAGAAACGAATTGAGAAAAAGAATCCAGCCAATTAGTGGCAACATAAAAAATTCCATGTTTCTGCCCTGTCTCGAACAGGGGACCTTTCGCGTGTTAGGCGAACGTGATAACCACTACACTACAGAAACTTCCCCTTGATACAAAAACCCACCATTGCAGAAACCAAAGTTTGACAAATTTAAAGGCTTTCTTTGTGTTAAAAGGAACACATAGTTCCTTGTTTCTGCCCAGTTTCGAACAGGGGACCTTTCGCGTGTGAGGCGAACGTGATAACCACTACACTACAGAAACTTGGATATTGATTGTTCCGCAACCCACAACCCGCAAGCCATGCAGAAACGAATTGAGAAAAAGAATCCAGCCAATTAGTGCCAACAAAAAAAATTGCATGTTTCTGCCCTGTCTCGAACAGGGGACCTTTCGCGTGTTAGGCGAACGTGATAACCACTACACTACAGAAACTTCCCCTTGATACAAAAACCCACCATTGCAGAAACCAAAGTTTGACAAATTGAAAGGCTTTCTTTGTGTTAAAAGGAAGACATAGTTCCATGTTTCTGCCCTGTCTCGAACAGGGGACCTTTCGCGTGTTAGGCGAACGTGATAACCACTACACTACAGAAACTTGGATATTGATTGTTCCGCAACCCACAACCCGCAAGCCATGCAGAAACGAATTGAGAAAAAGAATCCAGCCAATTAGTGCCAACAAAAAAAATTCCATGTTTCTGCCCTGTCTCGAACAGGGGACCTTTCGCGTGTTAGGCGAACGTGATAACCACTACACTACAGAAACTTGGATATTGATTGTTCCGCAACCCACAACCCGCAAGCCATGCAGAAACGAATTGAGAAAAAGAATCCAGCCAATTAGTGGCAACATAAAAAATTCCATGTTTCTGCCCTGTCTCGAACAGGGGACCTTTCGCGTGTTAGGCGAACGTGATAACCACTACACTACAGAAACTTGGATATTGATTGTTCCGCAACCCACAACCCGCAAGCCATGCAGAAACGAATTGAGAAAAAGAATCCAGCCAATTAGTGCCAACAAAAAAAATTCCATGTTTCTGCCCTGTCTCGAACAGGGGACCTTTCGCGTGTAAGGCGAACGTGATAACCACTACACTACAGAAACTTGGATATTGATTGTTCCGCAACCCACAACCCGCAAGCCATGCAGAAACGAATTGAGAAAAAGAATCCAGCCAATTAGTGCCAACAAAAAAAATTGCATGTTTCTGCCCTGTCTCGAACAGGGGACCTTTCGCGTGTTAGGCGAACGTGATAACCACTACACTACAGAAACTTCCCCTTGATACAAAAACCCACCATTGCAGAAACCAAAGTTTGACAAATTGAAAGGCTTTCTTTGTGTTAAAAGGAAGACATAGTTCCATGTTTCTGCCCTGTCTCGAACAGGGGACCTTTCGCGTGTTAGGCGAACGTGATAACCACTACACTACAGAAACTTGGATATTGATTGTTCCGCAACCCACAACCCGCAAGCCATGCAGAAACGAATTGAGAAAAAGAATCCAGCCAATTAGTGGCAACATAAAAAATTCCATGTTTCTGCCCTGTCTCGAACCGGGGACCTTTCGCGTGTTAGGCGAACGTGATAACCACTACACTACAGAAACTTGGATATTGATTGTTCCGCAACCCACAACCCGCAAGCCATGCAGAAACGAATTGAGAAAAATAATCCAGCCAATTAGTGCCAACAAAAAAAATTCCATGTTTCTGCCCTGTCTCGAACAGGGGACCTTTCGCGTGTTAGGCGAACGTGATAACCACTACACTACAGAAACTTCCCCTTGATACAAAAACCCACCATTGCAGAAACCAAAGTTTGACAAATTTAAAGGCTTTCTTTGTGTTAAAAGGAACACATAGTTCCTTGTTTCTGCCCAGTTTCGAACAGGGGACCTTTCGCGTGTGAGGCGAACCTGATAACCACTACACTACAGAAACTTGGATATTGATTGTTCCGCAACCCACAACCCGCAAGCCATGCAGAAACGAATTGAGAAAAAGAATCCAGCCAATTAGTGCCAACAAAAAAAATTGCATGTTTCTGCCCTGTCTCGAACAGGGGACCTTTCGCGTGTTAGGCGAACGTGATAACCACTACACTACAGAAACTTCCCCTTGATACAAAAACCCACCATTGCAGAAACCAAAGTTTGACAAATTGAAAGGCTTTCTTTGTGTTAAAAGGAAGACATAGTTCCATGTTTCTGCCCTGTCTCGAACAGGGGACCTTTCGCGTGTTAGGCGAACGTGATAACCACTACACTACAGAAACTTGGATATTGATTGTTCCGCAACCCGCAACCCACAACCCGCAAGCCATGCAGAAACGAATTGAGAAAAAGAATCCAGCCAATTAGTGCCAACAAAAAAAATTCCATGTTTCTGCCCTGTCTCGAACAGGGGACCTTTCGCGTGTAAGGCGAACGTGATAACCACTACACTACAGAAACTTGGATATTGATTGTTCCGCAACCCACAACCCGCAAGCCATGCAGAAACGAATTGAGAAAAAGAATCCAGCCAATTAGTGCCAACAAAAAAAATTGCATGTTTCTGCCCTGTCTCGAACAGGGGACCTTTCGCGTGTTAGGCGAACGTGATAACCACTACACTACAGAAACTTCCCCTTGATACAAAAACCCACCATTGCAGAAACCAAAGTTTGACAAATTGAAAGGCTTTCTTTGTGTTAAAATAAAGACATAGTTCCATGTTTCTGCCCTGTCTCGAACAGGGGACCTTTCGCGTGTTAGGCGAACGTGATAACCACTACACTACAGAAACTTGGATATTGATTGTTCCGCAACCCACAACCCGCAAGCCATGCAGAAACGAATTGAGAAAAAGAATCCAGCCAATTAGTGGCAACATAAAAAATTCCATGTTTCTGCCCTGTCTCGAACAGGGGACCTTTCGCGTGTTAGGCGAACGTGATAACCACTACACTACAGAAACTTGGATATTGATTGTTCCGCAACCCACAACCCGCAAGCCATGCAGAAACGAATTGAGAAAAAGAATCCAGCCAATTAGTGCCAACAAAAAAAATTCCATGTTTCTGCCCTGTCTCGAACAGGGGACCTTTCGCGTGTAAGGCGAACGTGATAACCACTACACTACAGAAACTTGGATATTGATTGTTCCGCAACCCACAACCCGCAAGCCATGCAGAAACGAATTGAGAAAAATAATCCAGCCAATTAGTGCCAACAAAAAAAATTCCATGTTTCTGCCCTGTCTCGAACAGGGGACCTTTCGCGTGTTAGGCGAACGTGATAACCACTACACTACAGAAACTTCCCCTTGATACAAAAACCCACCATTGCAGAAACCAAAGTTTGACAAATTGAAAGGCTTTCTTTGTGTTAAAAGGAAGACATAGTTCCATGTTTCTGCCCTGTCTCGAACAGGGGACCTTTCGCGTGTTAGGCGAACGTGATAACCACTACACTACAGAAACTTGGATATTGATTGTTCCGCAACCCACAACCCGCAAGCCATGCAGAAACGAATTGAGAAAAAGAATCCAGCCAATTAGTGCCAACAAAAAAAATTCCATGTTTCTGCCCTGTCTCGAACAGGGGACCTTTCGCGTGTAAGGCGAACGTGATAACCACTACACTACAGAAACTTGGATATTGATTGTTCCGCAACCCAAAACCCGCAAGCCATGCAGAAACGAATTGAGAAAAATAATCCAGCCAATTAGTGCCAACAAAAAAAATTCCATGTTTCTGCCCTGTCTCGAACAGGGGACCTTTCGCGTGTAAGGCGAACGTGATAACCACTACACTACAGAAACTTGGATATTGATTGTTCCGCAACCCAAAACCCGCAAGCCATGCAGAAACGAATTGAGAAAAATAATCCAGCCAATTAGTGCCAACAAAAAAAATTGCATGTTTCTGCCCTGTCTCGAACAGGGGACCTTTCGCGTGTTAGGCGAAAGTGATAACCACTACACTACAGAAACTTCCCCTTGATACAAAAACCCACCATTGCAGAAACCAAAGTTTGACAAATTTAAAGGCTTTCTTTGTGTTAAAAGGAACACATAGTTCCTTGTTTCTGCCCAGTTTCGAACAGGGGACCTTTCGCGTGTGAGGCGAACGTGATAACCACTACACTACAGAAACTTGGATATTGATTGTTCCGCAACCCACAACCCGCAAGCCATGCAGAAACGAATTGAGAAAAAGAATCCAGCCAATTAGTGGCAACATAAAAAATTCCATGTTTCTGCCCTGTCTCGAACAGGGGACCTTTCGCGTGTTAGGCGAACGTGATAACCACTACACTACAGAAACTTCCCCTTGATACAAAAACCCACCATTGCAGAAACCAAAGTTTGACAAATTGAAAGGCTTTCTTTGTGTTAAAAGGAAGACATAGTTCCATGTTTCTGCCCTGTCTCGAACAGGGGACCTTTCGCGTGTTAGGCAAACGTGATAACCACTACACTACAGAAACTTGGATATTGATTGTTCCGCAACCCACAACCCGCAAGCCATGCAGAAACGAATTGAGAAAAAGAATCCAGCCAATTAGTGCCAACAAAAAAAATTCCATGTTTCTGCCCTGTCTCGAACAGGGGACCTTTCGCGTGTAAGGCGAACGTGATAACCACTACACTACAGAAACTTGGATATTGATTGTTCCGCAACCCAAAACCCGCAAGCCATGCAGAAACGAATTGAGAAAAATAATCCAGCCAATTAGTGCCAACAAAAAAAATTCCATGTTTCTGCCCTGTCTCGAACAGGGGACCTTTCGCGTGTAAGGCGAACGTGATAACCACTACACTACAGAAACTTGGATATTGATTGTTCCGCAACCCAAAACCCGCAAGCCATGCAGAAACGAATTGAGAAAAATAATCCAGCCAATTAGTGCCAACAAAAAAAATTGCATGTTTCTGCCCTGTCTCGAACAGGGGACCTTTCGCGTGTTAGGCGAAAGTGATAACCACTACACTACAGAAACTTCCCCTTGATACAAAAACCCACCATTGCAGAAACCAAAGTTTGACAAATTTAAAGGCTTTCTTTGTGTTAAAAGGAACACATAGTTCCTTGTTTCTGCCCAGTTTCGAACAGGGGACCTTTCGCGTGTGAGGCGAACGTGATAACCACTACACTACAGAAACTTGGATATTGATTGTTCCGCAACCCACAACCCGCAAGCCATGCAGAAACGAATTGAGAAAAAGAATCCAGCCAATTAGTGGCAACATAAAAAATTCCATGTTTCTGCCCTGTCTCGAACAGGGGACCTTTCGCGTGTTAGGCGAACGTGATAACCACTACACTACAGAAACTTGGATATTGATTGTTCCGCAACCCACAACCCGCAAGCCATGCAGAAACGAATTGAGAAAAAGAATCCAGCCAATTAGTGGCAACATAAAAAATTCCATGTTTCTGCCCTGTCTCGAACAGGGGACCTTTCGCGTGTTAGGCGAACGTGATAACCACTACACTACAGAAACTTCCCCTTGATACAAAAACCCACCATTGCAGAAACCAAAGTTTGACAAATTTAAAGGCTTTCTTTGTGTTAAAAGGAACACATAGTTCCTTGTTTCTGCCCAGTTTCGAACAGGGGACCTTTCGCGTGTGAGGCGAACGTGATAACCACTACACTACAGAAACTTGGATATTGATTGTTCCGCAACCCACAACCCGCAAGCCATGCAGAAACGAATTGAGAAAAAGAATCCAGCCAATTAGTGCCAACAAAAAAAATTGCATGTTTCTGCCCTGTCTCGAACAGGGGACCTTTCGCGTGTTAGGCGAACGTGATAACCACTACACTACAGAAACTTCCCCTTGATACAAAAACCCACCATTGCAGAAACCAAAGTTTGACAAATTGAAAGGCTTTCTTTGTGTTAAAAGGAAGACATAGTTCCATGTTTCTGCCCTGTCTCGAACAGGGGACCTTTCGCGTGTTAGGCGAACGTGATAACCACTACACTACAGAAACTTGGATATTGATTGTTCCGCAACCCACAACCCGCAAGCCATGCAGAAACGAATTGAGAAAAAGAATCCAGCCAATTAGTGCCAACAAAAAAAATTCCATGTTTCTGCCCTGTCTCGAACAGGGGACCTTTCGCGTGTTAGGCGAACGTGATAACCACTACACTACAGAAACTTGGATATTGATTGTTCCGCAACCCACAACCCGCAAGCCATGCAGAAACGAATTGAGAAAAAGAATCCAGCCAATTAGTGGCAACATAAAAAATTCCATGTTTCTGCCCTGTCTCGAACAGGGGACCTTTCGCGTGTTAGGCGAACGTGATAACCACTACACTACAGAAACTTGGATATTGATTGTTCCGCAACCCACAACCCGCAAGCCATGCAGAAACGAATTGAGAAAAAGAATCCAGCCAATTAGTGCCAACAAAAAAAATTCCATGTTTCTGCCCTGTCTCGAACAGGGGACCTTTCGCGTGTAAGGCGAACGTGATAACCACTACACTACAGAAACTTGGATATTGATTGTTCCGCAACCCACAACCCGCAAGCCATGCAGAAACGAATTGAGAAAAAGAATCCAGCCAATTAGTGCCAACAAAAAAAATTGCATGTTTCTGCTCTGTCTCGAACAGGGGACCTTTCGCGTGTTAGGCGAACGTGATAACCACTACACTACAGAAACTTCCCCTTGATACAAAAACCCACCATTGCAGAAACCAAAGTTTGACAAATTGAAAGGCTTTCTTTGTGTTAAAAGGAAGACATAGTTCCATGTTTCTGCCCTGTCTCGAACAGGGGACCTTTCGCGTGTTAGGCGAACGTGATAACCACTACACTACAGAAACTTGGATATTGATTGTTCCGCAACCCACAACCCGCAAGCCATGCAGAAACGAATTGAGAAAAAGAATCCAGCCAATTAGTGGCAACATAAAAAATTCCATGTTTCTGCCCTGTCTCGAACCGGGGACCTTTCGCGTGTTAGGCGAACGTGATAACCACTACACTACAGAAACTTGGATATTGATTGTTCCGCAACCCACAACCCGCAAGCCATGCAGAAACGAATTGAGAAAAATAATCCAGCCAATTAGTGCCAACAAAAAAAATTCCATGTTTCTGCCCTGTCTCGAACAGGGGACCTTTCGCGTGTTAGGCGAACGTGATAACCACTACACTACAGAAACTTCCCCTTGATACAAAAACCCACCATTGCAGAAACCAAAGTTTGACAAATTTAAAGGCTTTCTTTGTGTTAAAAGGAACACATAGTTCCTTGTTTCTGCCCAGTTTCGAACAGGGGACCTTTCGCGTGTGAGGCGAACCTGATAACCACTACACTACAGAAACTTGGATATTGATTGTTCCGCAACCCACAACCCGCAAGCCATGCAGAAACGAATTGAGAAAAAGAATCCAGCCAATTAGTGCCAACAAAAAAAATTGCATGTTTCTGCCCTGTCTCGAACAGGGGACCTTTCGCGTGTTAGGCGAACGTGATAACCACTACACTACAGAAACTTCCCCTTGATACAAAAACCCACCATTGCAGAAACCAAAGTTTGACAAATTGAAAGGCTTTCTTTGTGTTAAAAGGAAGACATAGTTCCATGTTTCTGCCCTGTCTCGAACAGGGGACCTTTCGCGTGTTAGGCGAACGTGATAACCACTACACTACAGAAACTTGGATATTGATTGTTCCGCAACCCGCAACCCACAACCCGCAAGCCATGCAGAAACGAATTGAGAAAAAGAATCCAGCCAATTAGTGCCAACAAAAAAAATTCCATGTTTCTGCCCTGTCTCGAACAGGGGACCTTTCGCGTGTAAGGCGAACGTGATAACCACTACACTACAGAAACTTGGATATTGATTGTTCCGCAACCCACAACCCGCAAGCCATGCAGAAACGAATTGAGAAAAAGAATCCAGCCAATTAGTGCCAACAAAAAAAATTGCATGTTTCTGCCCTGTCTCGAACAGGGGACCTTTCGCGTGTTAGGCGAACGTGATAACCACTACACTACAGAAACTTCCCCTTGATACAAAAACCCACCATTGCAGAAACCAAAGTTTGACAAATTGAAAGGCTTTCTTTGTGTTAAAAGGAAGACATAGTTCCATGTTTCTGCCCTGTCTCGAACAGGGGACCTTTCGCGTGTTAGGCGAACGTGATAACCACTACACTACAGAAACTTGGATATTGATTGTTCCGCAACCCACAACCCGCAAGCCATGCAGAAACGAATTGAGAAAAAGAATCCAGCCAATTAGTGGCAACATAAAAAATTCCATGTTTCTGCCCTGTCTCGAACAGGGGACCTTTCGCGTGTTAGGCGAACGTGATAACCACTACACTACAGAAACTTGGATATTGATTGTTCCGCAACCCACAACCCGCAAGCCATGCAGAAACGAATTGAGAAAAAGAATCCAGCCAATTAGTGCCAACAAAAAAAATTCCATGTTTCTGCCCTGTCTCGAACAGGGGACCTTTCGCGTGTAAGGCGAACGTGATAACCACTACACTACAGAAACTTGGATATTGATTGTTCCGCAACCCACAACCCGCAAGCCATGCAGAAACGAATTGAGAAAAATAATCCAGCCAATTAGTGCCAACAAAAAAAATTCCATGTTTCTGCCCTGTCTCGAACAGGGGACCTTTCGCGTGTTAGGCGAACGTGATAACCACTACACTACAGAAACTTCCCCTTGATACAAAAACCCACCATTGCAGAAACCAAAGTTTGACAAATTGAAAGGCTTTCTTTGTGTTAAAAGGAAGACATAGTTCCATGTTTCTGCCCTGTCTCGAACAGGGGACCTTTCGCGTGTTAGGCGAACGTGATAACCACTACACTACAGAAACTTGGATATTGATTGTTCCGCAACCCACAACCCGCAAGCCATGCAGAAACGAATTGAGAAAAAGAATCCAGCCAATTAGTGCCAACAAAAAAAATTCCATGTTTCTGCCCTGTCTCGAACAGGGGACCTTTCGCGTGTAAGGCGAACGTGATAACCACTACACTACAGAAACTTGGATATTGATTGTTCCGCAACCCAAAACCCGCAAGCCATGCAGAAACGAATTGAGAAAAATAATCCAGCCAATTAGTGCCAACAAAAAAAATTCCATGTTTCTGCCCTGTCTCGAACAGGGGACCTTTCGCGTGTAAGGCGAACGTGATAACCACTACACTACAGAAACTTGGATATTGATTGTTCCGCAACCCAAAACCCGCAAGCCATGCAGAAACGAATTGAGAAAAATAATCCAGCCAATTAGTGCCAACAAAAAAAATTCCATGTTTCTGCCCTGTCTCGAACAGGGGACCTTTCGCGTGTTAGGCGAACGTGATAACCACTACACTACAGAAACTTCCCCTTGATACAAAAACCCACCATTGCAGAAACCAAAGTTTGACAAATTTAAAGGCTTTCTTTGTGTTAAAAGGAACACATAGTTCCTTGTTTCTGCCCAGTTTCGAACAGGGGACCTTTCGCGTGTTAGGCGAACGTGATAACCACTACACTACAGAAACTTCCCCTTGATACAAAAACCCACCATTGCAGAAACCAAAGTTTGACAAATTGAAAGGCTTTCTTTGTGTTAAAAGGAAGACATAGTTCCATGTTTCTGCCCTGTCTCGAACAGGGGACCTTTCGCGTGTTAGGCGAACGTGATAACCACTACACTACAGAAACTTGGATATTGATTGTTCCGCAACCCACAACCCGCAAGCCATGCAGAAACGAATTGAGAAAAAGAATCCAGCCAATTAGTGGCAACATAAAAAATTCCATGTTTCTGCCCTGTCTCGAACAGGGGACCTTTCGCGTGTTAGGCGAACGTGATAACCACTACACTACAGAAACTTGGATATTGATTGTTCCGCAACCCACAACCCGCAAGCCATGCAGAAACGAATTGAGAAAAAGAATCCAGCCAATTAGTGCCAACAAAAAAAATTCCATGTTTCTGCCCTGTCTCGAACAGGGGACCTTTCGCGTGTAAGGCGAACGTGATAACCACTACACTACAGAAACTTGGATATTGATTGTTCCGCAACCCACAACCCGCAAGCCATGCAGAAACGAATTGAGAAAAAGAATCCAGCCAATTAGTGCCAACAAAAAAAATTGCATGTTTCTGCCCTGTCTCGAACAGGGGACCTTTCGCGTGTTAGGCGAACGTGATAACCACTACACTACAGAAACTTCCCCTTGATACAAAAACCCACCATTGCAGAAACCAAAGTTTGACAAATTGAAAGGCTTTCTTTGTGTTAAAAGGAAGACATAGTTCCATGTTTCTGCCCTGTCTCGAACAGGGGACCTTTCGCGTGTTAGGCGAACGTGATAACCACTACACTACAGAAACTTGGATATTGATTGTTCCGCAACCCACAACCCGCAAGCCATGCAGAAACGAATTGAGAAAAAGAATCCAGCCAATTAGTGGCAACATAAAAAATTCCATGTTTCTGCCCTGTCTCGAACCGGGGACCTTTCGCGTGTTAGGCGAACGTGATAACCACTACACTACAGAAACTTGGATATTGATTGTTCCGCAACCCACAACCCGCAAGCCATGCAGAAACGAATTGAGAAAAATAATCCAGCCAATTAGTGCCAACAAAAAAAATTCCATGTTTCTGCCCTGTCTCGAACAGGGGACCTTTCGCGTGTTAGGCGAACGTGATAACCACTACACTACAGAAACTTCCCCTTGATACAAAAACCCACCATTGCAGAAACCAAAGTTTGACAAATTTAAAGGCTTTCTTTGTGTTAAAAGGAACACATAGTTCCTTGTTTCTGCCCAGTTTCGAACAGGGGACCTTTCGCGTGTGAGGCGAACCTGATAACCACTACACTACAGAAACTTGGATATTGATTGTTCCGCAACCCACAACCCGCAAGCCATGCAGAAACGAATTGAGAAAAAGAATCCAGCCAATTAGTGCCAACAAAAAAAATTGCATGTTTCTGCCCTGTCTCGAACAGGGGACCTTTCGCGTGTTAGGCGAACGTGATAACCACTACACTACAGAAACTTCCCCTTGATACAAAAACCCACCATTGCAGAAACCAAAGTTTGACAAATTTAAAGGCTTTCTTTGTGTTAAAAGGAACACATAGTTCCTTGTTTCTGCCCAGTTTCGAACAGGGGACCTTTCGCGTGTTAGGCGAACGTGATAACCACTACACTACAGAAACTTCCCCTTGATACAAAAACCCACCATTGCAGAAACCAAAGTTTGACAAATTGAAAGGCTTTCTTTGTGTTAAAAGGAAGACATAGTTCCATGTTTCTGCCCTGTCTCGAACAGGGGACCTTTCGCGTGTTAGGCGAACGTGATAACCACTACACTACAGAAACTTGGATATTGATTGTTCCGCAACCCACAACCCGCAAGCCATGCAGAAACGAATTGAGAAAAAGAATCCAGCCAATTAGTGGCAACATAAAAAATTCCATGTTTCTGCCCTGTCTCGAACAGGGGACCTTTCGCGTGTTAGGCGAACGTGATAACCACTACACTACAGAAACTTGGATATTGATTGTTCCGCAACCCACAACCCGCAAGCCATGCAGAAACGAATTGAGAAAAAGAATCCAGCCAATTAGTGCCAACAAAAAAAATTCCATGTTTCTGCCCTGTCTCGAACAGGGGACCTTTCGCGTGTAAGGCGAACGTGATAACCACTACACTACAGAAACTTGGATATTGATTGTTCCGCAACCCACAACCCGCAAGCCATGCAGAAACGAATTGAGAAAAAGAATCCAGCCAATTAGTGCCAACAAAAAAAATTGCATGTTTCTGCCCTGTCTCGAACAGGGGACCTTTCGCGTGTTAGGCGAACGTGATAACCACTACACTACAGAAACTTCCCCTTGATACAAAAACCCACCATTGCAGAAACCAAAGTTTGACAAATTGAAAGGCTTTCTTTGTGTTAAAAGGAAGACATAGTTCCATGTTTCTGCCCTGTCTCGAACAGGGGACCTTTCGCGTGTTAGGCGAACGTGATAACCACTACACTACAGAAACTTGGATATTGATTGTTCCGCAACCCACAACCCGCAAGCCATGCAGAAACGAATTGAGAAAAAGAATCCAGCCAATTAGTGGCAACATAAAAAATTCCATGTTTCTGCCCTGTCTCGAACCGGGGACCTTTCGCGTGTTAGGCGAACGTGATAACCACTACACTACAGAAACTTGGATATTGATTGTTCCGCAACCCACAACCCGCAAGCCATGCAGAAACGAATTGAGAAAAATAATCCAGCCAATTAGTGCCAACAAAAAAAATTCCATGTTTCTGCCCTGTCTCGAACAGGGGACCTTTCGCGTGTTAGGCGAACGTGATAACCACTACACTACAGAAACTTCCCCTTGATACAAAAACCCACCATTGCAGAAACCAAAGTTTGACAAATTTAAAGGCTTTCTTTGTGTTAAAAGGAACACATAGTTCCTTGTTTCTGCCCAGTTTCGAACAGGGGACCTTTCGCGTGTGAGGCGAACCTGATAACCACTACACTACAGAAACTTGGATATTGATTGTTCCGCAACCCACAACCCGCAAGCCATGCAGAAACGAATTGAGAAAAAGAATCCAGCCAATTAGTGCCAACAAAAAAAATTGCATGTTTCTGCCCTGTCTCGAACAGGGGACCTTTCGCGTGTTAGGCGAACGTGATAACCACTACACTACAGAAACTTCCCCTTGATACAAAAACCCACCATTGCAGAAACCAAAGTTTGACAAATTGAAAGGCTTTCTTTGTGTTAAAAGGAAGACATAGTTCCATGTTTCTGCCCTGTCTCGAACAGGGGACCTTTCGCGTGTTAGGCGAACGTGATAACCACTACACTACAGAAACTTGGATATTGATTGTTCCGCAACCCACAACCCGCAAGCCATGCAGAAACGAATTGAGAAAAAGAATCCAGCCAATTAGTGGCAACATAAAAAATTCCATGTTTCTGCCCTGTCTCGAACAGGGGACCTTTCGCGTGTTAGGCGAACGTGATAACCACTACACTACAGAAACTTGGATATTGATTGTTCCGCAACCCACAACCCGCAAGCCATGCAGAAACGAATTGAGAAAAAGAATCCAGCCAATTAGTGCCAACAAAAAAAATTCCATGTTTCTGCCCTGTCTCGAACAGGGGACCTTTCGCGTGTTAGGCGAACGTGATAACCACTACACTACAGAAACTTCCCCTTGATACAAAAACCCACCATTGCAGAAACCAAAGTTTGACAAATTTAAAGGCTTTCTTTGTGTTAAAAGGAACACATAGTTCCTTGTTTCTGCCCAGTTTCGAACAGGGGACCTTTCGCGTGTGAGGCGAACCTGATAACCACTACACTACAGAAACTTGGATATTGATTGTTCCGCAACCCACAACCCGCAAGCCATGCAGAAACGAATTGAGAAAAAGAATCCAGCCAATTAGTGCCAACAAAAAAAATTGCATGTTTCTGCCCTGTCTCGAACAGGGGACCTTTCGCGTGTTAGGCGAACGTGATAACCACTACACTACAGAAACTTCCCCTTGATACAAAAACCCACCATTGCAGAAACCAAAGTTTGACAAATTGAAAGGCTTTCTTTGTGTTAAAAGGAAGACATAGTTCCATGTTTCTGCCCTGTCTCGAACAGGGGACCTTTCGCGTGTTAGGCGAACGTGATAACCACTACACTACAGAAACTTGGATATTGATTGTTCCGCAACCCGCAACCCACAACCCGCAAGCCATGCAGAAACGAATTGAGAAAAAGAATCCAGCCAATTAGTGCCAACAAAAAAAATTCCATGTTTCTGCCCTGTCTCGAACAGGGGACCTTTCGCGTGTAAGGCGAACGTGATAACCACTACACTACAGAAACTTGGATATTGATTGTTCCGCAACCCACAACCCGCAAGCCATGCAGAAACGAATTGAGAAAAAGAATCCAGCCAATTAGTGCCAACAAAAAAAATTGCATGTTTCTGCCCTGTCTCGAACAGGGGACCTTTCGCGTGTTAGGCGAACGTGATAACCACTACACTACAGAAACTTCC
Source organism: Rhinoderma darwinii (assembly GCF_050947455.1). Taxonomy (NCBI): domain Eukaryota; kingdom Metazoa; phylum Chordata; class Amphibia; order Anura; family Rhinodermatidae; genus Rhinoderma; species Rhinoderma darwinii. The sequence continues at coordinate 5,215,551 of NC_134690.1, read as the reverse complement.
CCTTGATACAAAAACCCACCATTGCAGAAACCAAAGTTTGACAAATTGAAAGGCTTTCTTTGTGTTAAAAGGAAGACATAGTTCCATGTTTCTGCCCTGTCTCGAACAGGGGACCTTTCGCGTGTTAGGCGAACGTGATAACCACTACACTACAGAAACTTGGATATTGATTGTTCCGCAACCCACAACCCGCAAGCCATGCAGAAACGAATTGAGAAAAAGAATCCAGCCAATTAGTGGCAACATAAAAAATTCCATGTTTCTGCCCTGTCTCGAACAGGGGACCTTTCGCGTGTTAGGCGAACGTGATAACCACTACACTACAGAAACTTGGATATTGATTGTTCCGCAACCCACAACCCGCAAGCCATGCAGAAACGAATTGAGAAAAAGAATCCAGCCAATTAGTGCCAACAAAAAAAATTCCATGTTTCTGCCCTGTCTCGAACAGGGGACCTTTCGCGTGTAAGGCGAACGTGATAACCACTACACTACAGAAACTTGGATATTGATTGTTCCGCAACCCACAACCCGCAAGCCATGCAGAAACGAATTGAGAAAAATAATCCAGCCAATTAGTGCCAACAAAAAAAATTCCATGTTTCTGCCCTGTCTCGAACAGGGGACCTTTCGCGTGTTAGGCGAACGTGATAACCACTACACTACAGAAACTTCCCCTTGATACAAAAACCCACCATTGCAGAAACCAAAGTTTGACAAATTGAAAGGCTTTCTTTGTGTTAAAAGGAAGACATAGTTCCATGTTTCTGCCCTGTCTCGAACAGGGGACCTTTCGCGTGTTAGGCGAACGTGATAACCACTACACTACAGAAACTTGGATATTGATTGTTCCGCAACCCACAACCCGCAAGCCATGCAGAAACGAATTGAGAAAAAGAATCCAGCCAATTAGTGCCAACAAAAAAAATTCCATGTTTCTGCCCTGTCTCGAACAGGGGACCTTTCGCGTGTAAGGCGAACGTGATAACCACTACACTACAGAAACTTGGATATTGATTGTTCCGCAACCCAAAACCCGCAAGCCATGCAGAAACGAATTGAGAAAAATAATCCAGCCAATTAGTGCCAACAAAAAAAATTCCATGTTTCTGCCCTGTCTCGAACAGGGGACCTTTCGCGTGTAAGGCGAACGTGATAACCACTACACTACAGAAACTTGGATATTGATTGTTCCGCAACCCAAAACCCGCAAGCCATGCAGAAACGAATTGAGAAAAATAATCCAGCCAATTAGTGCCAACAAAAAAAATTCCATGTTTCTGCCCTGTCTCGAACAGGGGACCTTTCGCGTGTTAGGCGAACGTGATAACCACTACACTACAGAAACTTCCCCTTGATACAAAAACCCACCATTGCAGAAACCAAAGTTTGACAAATTTAAAGGCTTTCTTTGTGTTAAAAGGAACACATAGTTCCTTGTTTCTGCCCAGTTTCGAACAGGGGACCTTTCGCGTGTTAGGCGAACGTGATAACCACTACACTACAGAAACTTCCCCTTGATACAAAAACCCACCATTGCAGAAACCAAAGTTTGACAAATTGAAAGGCTTTCTTTGTGTTAAAAGGAAGACATAGTTCCATGTTTCTGCCCTGTCTCGAACAGGGGACCTTTCGCGTGTTAGGCGAACGTGATAACCACTACACTACAGAAACTTGGATATTGATTGTTCCGCAACCCACAACCCGCAAGCCATGCAGAAACGAATTGAGAAAAAGAATCCAGCCAATTAGTGGCAACATAAAAAATTCCATGTTTCTGCCCTGTCTCGAACAGGGGACCTTTCGCGTGTTAGGCGAACGTGATAACCACTACACTACAGAAACTTCCCCTTGATACAAAAACCCACCATTGCAGAAACCAAAGTTTGACAAATTTAAAGGCTTTCTTTGTGTTAAAAGGAACACATAGTTCCTTGTTTCTGCCCAGTTTCGAACAGGGGACCTTTCGCGTGTGAGGCGAACGTGATAACCACTACACTACAGAAACTTGGATATTGATTGTTCCGCAACCCACAACCCGCAAGCCATGCAGAAACGAATTGAGAAAAAGAATCCAGCCAATTAGTGCCAACAAAAAAAATTGCATGTTTCTGCCCTGTCTCGAACAGGGGACCTTTCGCGTGTTAGGCGAACGTGATAACCACTACACTACAGAAACTTCCCCTTGATACAAAAACCCACCATTGCAGAAACCAAAGTTTGACAAATTGAAAGGCTTTCTTTGTGTTAAAAGGAAGACATAGTTCCATGTTTCTGCCCTGTCTCGAACAGGGGACCTTTCGCGTGTTGGGCGAACGTGATAACCACTACACTACAGAAACTTGGATATTGATTGTTCCGCAACCCACAACCCGCAAGCCATGCAGAAACGAATTGAGAAAAAGAATCCAGCCAATTAGTGCCAACAAAAAAAATTCCATGTTTCTGCCCTGTCTCGAACAGGGGACCTTTCGCGTGTAAGGCGAACGTGATAACCACTACACTACAGAAACTTGGATATTGATTGTTCCGCAACCCAAAACCCGCAAGCCATGCAGAAACGAATTGAGAAAAATAATCCAGCCAATTAGTGCCAACAAAAAAAATTCCATGTTTCTGCCCTGTCTCGAACAGGGGACCTTTCGCGTGTAAGGCGAACGTGATAACCACTACACTACAGAAACTTGGATATTGATTGTTCCGCAACCCAAAACCCGCAAGCCATGCAGAAACGAATTGAGAAAAATAATCCAGCCAATTAGTGCCAACAAAAAAAATTCCATGTTTCTGCCCTGTCTCGAACAGGGGACCTTTCGCGTGTTAGGCGAACGTGATAACCACTACACTACAGAAACTTCCCCTTGATACAAAAACCCACCATTGCAGAAACCAAAGTTTGACAAATTTAAAGGCTTTCTTTGTGTTAAAAGGAACACATAGTTCCTTGTTTCTGCCCAGTTTCGAACAGGGGACCTTTCGCGTGTTAGGCGAACGTGATAACCACTACACTACAGAAACTTCCCCTTGATACAAAAACCCACCATTGCAGAAACCAAAGTTTGACAAATTGAAAGGCTTTCTTTGTGTTAAAAGGAAGACATAGTTCCATGTTTCTGCCCTGTCTCGAACAGGGGACCTTTCGCGTGTTAGGCGAACGTGATAACCACTACACTACAGAAACTTGGATATTGATTGTTCCGCAACCCACAACCCGCAAGCCATGCAGAAACGAATTGAGAAAAAGAATCCAGCCAATTAGTGGCAACATAAAAAATTCCATGTTTCTGCCCTGTCTCGAACAGGGGACCTTTCGCGTGTTAGGCGAACGTGATAACCACTACACTACAGAAACTTCCCCTTGATACAAAAACCCACCATTGCAGAAACCAAAGTTTGACAAATTTAAAGGCTTTCTTTGTGTTAAAAGGAACACATAGTTCCTTGTTTCTGCCCAGTTTCGAACAGGGGACCTTTCGCGTGTGAGGCGAACGTGATAACCACTACACTACAGAAACTTGGATATTGATTGTTCCGCAACCCACAACCCGCAAGCCATGCAGAAACGAATTGAGAAAAAGAATCCAGCCAATTAGTGCCAACAAAAAAAATTGCATGTTTCTGCCCTGTCTCGAACAGGGGACCTTTCGCGTGTTAGGCGAACGTGATAACCACTACACTACAGAAACTTCCCCTTGATACAAAAACCCACCATTGCAGAAACCAAAGTTTGACAAATTGAAAGGCTTTCTTTGTGTTAAAAGGAAGACATAGTTCCATGTTTCTGCCCTGTCTCGAACAGGGGACCTTTCGCGTGTTAGGCGAACGTGATAACCACTACACTACAGAAACTTGGATATTGATTGTTCCGCAACCCACAACCCGCAAGCCATGCAGAAACGAATTGAGAAAAAGAATCCAGCCAATTAGTGCCAACAAAAAAAATTCCATGTTTCTGCCCTGTCTCGAACAGGGGACCTTTCGCGTGTTAGGCGAACGTGATAACCACTACACTACAGAAACTTGGATATTGATTGTTCCGCAACCCACAACCCGCAAGCCATGCAGAAACGAATTGAGAAAAAGAATCCAGCCAATTAGTGGCAACATAAAAAATTCCATGTTTCTGCCCTGTCTCGAACAGGGGACCTTTCGCGTGTTAGGCGAACGTGATAACCACTACACTACAGAAACTTGGATATTGATTGTTCCGCAACCCACAACCCGCAAGCCATGCAGAAACGAATTGAGAAAAAGAATCCAGCCAATTAGTGCCAACAAAAAAAATTCCATGTTTCTGCCCTGTCTCGAACAGGGGACCTTTCGCGTGTAAGGCGAACGTGATAACCACTACACTACAGAAACTTGGATATTGATTGTTCCGTAACCCACAACCCGCAAGCCATGCAGAAACGAATTGAGAAAAAGAATCCAGCCAATTAGTGCCAACAAAAAAAATTGCATGTTTCTGCCCTGTCTCGAACAGGGGACCTTTCGCGTGTTAGGCGAACGTGATAACCACTACACTACAGAAACTTCCCCTTGATACAAAAACCCACCATTGCAGAAACCAAAGTTTGACAAATTGAAAGGCTTTCTTTGTGTTAAAAGGAAGACATAGTTCCATGTTTCTGCCCTGTCTCGAACAGGGGACCTTTCGCGTGTTAGGCGAACGTGATAACCACTACACTACAGAAACTTGGATATTGATTGTTCCGCAACCCACAACCCGCAAGCCATGCAGAAACGAATTGAGAAAAAGAATCCAGCCAATTAGTGGCAACATAAAAAATTCCATGTTTCTGCCCTGTCTCGAACCGGGGACCTTTCGCGTGTTAGGCGAACGTGATAACCACTACACTACAGAAACTTGGATATTGATTGTTCCGCAACCCACAACCCGCAAGCCATGCAGAAACGAATTGAGAAAAATAATCCAGCCAATTAGTGCCAACAAAAAAAATTCCATGTTTCTGCCCTGTCTCGAACAGGGGACCTTTCGCGTGTTAGGCGAACGTGATAACCACTACACTACAGAAACTTCCCCTTGATACAAAAACCCACCATTGCAGAAACCAAAGTTTGACAAATTTAAAGGCTTTCTTTGTGTTAAAAGGAACACATAGTTCCTTGTTTCTGCCCAGTTTCGAACAGGGGACCTTTCGCGTGTGAGGCGAACGTGATAACCACTACACTACAGAAACTTGGATATTGATTGTTCCGCAACCCACAACCCGCAAGCCATGCAGAAACGAATTGAGAAAAAGAATCCAGCCAATTAGTGCCAACAAAAAAAATTGCATGTTTCTGCCCTGTCTCGAACAGGGGACCTTTCGCGTGTTAGGCGAACGTGATAACCACTACACTACAGAAACTTCCCCTTGATACAAAAACCCACCATTGCAGAAACCAAAGTTTGACAAATTGAAAGGCTTTCTTTGTGTTAAAAGGAAGACATAGTTCCATGTTTCTGCCCTGTCTCGAACAGGGGACCTTTCGCGTGTTAGGCGAACGTGATAACCACTACACTACAGAAACTTGGATATTGATTGTTCCGCAACCCACAACCCGCAAGCCATGCAGAAACGAATTGAGAAAAAGAATCCAGCCAATTAGTGCCAACAAAAAAAATTGCATGTTTCTGCCCTGTCTCGAACAGGGGACCTTTCGCGTGTTAGGCGAACGTGATAACCACTACACTACAGAAACTTCCCCTTGATACAAAAACCCACCATTGCAGAAACCAAAGTTTGACAAATTGAAAGGCTTTCTTTGTGTTAAAAGGAAGACATAGTTCCATGTTTCTGCCCTGTCTCGAACAGGGGACCTTTCGCGTGTTAGGCGAACGTGATAACCACTACACTACAGAAACTTGGATATTGATTGTTCCGCAACCCACAACCCGCAAGCCATGCAGAAACGAATTGAGAAAAAGAATCCAGCCAATTAGTGGCAACATAAAAAATTCCATGTTTCTGCCCTGTCTCGAACAGGGGACCTTTCGCGTGTTAGGCGAACGTGATAACCACTACACTACAGAAACTTGGATATTGATTGTTCCGCAACCCACAACCCGCAAGCCATGCAGAAACGAATTGAGAAAAAGAATCCAGCCAATTAGTGCCAACAAAAAAAATTCCATGTTTCTGCCCTGTCTCGAACAGGGGACCTTTCGCGTGTAAGGCGAACGTGATAACCACTACACTACAGAAACTTGGATATTGATTGTTCCGCAACCCACAACCCGCAAGCCATGCAGAAACGAATTGAGAAAAATAATCCAGCCAATTAGTGCCAACAAAAAAAATTCCATGTTTCTGCCCTGTCTCGAACAGGGGACCTTTCGCGTGTTAGGCGAACGTGATAACCACTACACTACAGAAACTTCCCCTTGATACAAAAACCCACCATTGCAGAAACCAAAGTTTGACAAATTGAAAGGCTTTCTTTGTGTTAAAAGGAAGACATAGTTCCATGTTTCTGCCCTGTCTCGAACAGGGGACCTTTCGCGTGTTAGGCGAACGTGATAACCACTACACTACAGAAACTTGGATATTGATTGTTCCGCAACCCACAACCCGCAAGCCATGCAGAAACGAATTGAGAAAAAGAATCCAGCCAATTAGTGGCAACATAAAAAATTCCATGTTTCTGCCCTGTCTCGAACAGGGGACCTTTCGCGTGTTAGGCGAACGTGATAACCACTACACTACAGAAACTTGGATATTGATTGTTCCGCAACCCACAACCCGCAAGCCATGCAGAAACGAATTGAGAAAAAGAATCCAGCCAATTAGTGCCAACAAAAAAAATTCCATGTTTCTGCCCTGTCTCGAACAGGGGACCTTTCGCGTGTAAGGCGAACGTGATAACCACTACACTACAGAAACTTGGATATTGATTGTTCCGCAACCCACAACCCGCAAGCCATGCAGAAACGAATTGAGAAAAAGAATCCAGCCAATTAGTGCCAACAAAAAAAATTGCATGTTTCTGCCCTGTCTCGAACAGGGGACCTTTCGCGTGTTAGGCGAACGTGATAACCACTACACTACAGAAACTTCCCCTTGATACAAAAACCCACCATTGCAGAAACCAAAGTTTGACAAATTGAAAGGCTTTCTTTGTGTTAAAAGGAAGACATAGTTCCATGTTTCTGCCCCGTCTCGAACAGGGGACCTTTCGCGTGTTAGGCGAACGTGATAACCACTACACTACAGAAACTTGGATATTGATTGTTCCGCAACCCACAACCCGCAAGCCATGCAGAAACGAATTGAGAAAAAGAATCCAGCCAATTAGTGGCAACATAAAAAATTCCATGTTTCTGCCCTGTCTCGAACAGGGGACCTTTCGCGTGTTAGGCGAACGTGATAACCACTACACTACAGAAACTTGGATATTGATTGTTCCGCAACCCACAACCCGCAAGCCATGCAGAAACGAATTGAGAAAAAGAATCCAGCCAATTAGTGCCAACAAAAAAAATTCCATGTTTCTGCCCTGTCTCGAACAGGGGACCTTTCGCGTGTAAGGCGAACGTGATAACCACTACACTACAGAAACTTGGATATTGATTGTTCCGCAACCCACAACCCGCAAGCCATGCAGAAACGAATTGAGAAAAAGAATCCAGCCAATTAGTGCCAACAAAAAAAATTGCATGTTTCTGCCCTGCCTCGAACAGGGGACCTTTCGCGTGTTAGGCGAACGTGATAACCACTACACTACAGAAACTTCCCCTTGATACAAAAACCCACCATTGCAGAAACCAAAGTTTGACAAATTGAAAGGCTTTCTTTGTGTTAAAAGGAAGACATAGTTCCATGTTTCTGCCCTGTCTCGAACAGGGGACCTTTCGCGTGTTAGGCGAACGTGATAACCACTACACTACAGAAACTTGGATATTGATTGTTCCGCAACCCACAACCCGCAAGCCATGCAGAAACGAATTGAGAAAAAGAATCCAGCCAATTAGTGCCAACAAAAAAAATTCCATGTTTCTGCCCTGTCTCGAACAGGGGACCTTTCGCGTGTAAGGCGAACGTGATAACCACTACACTACAGAAACTTGGATATTGATTGTTCCGCAACCCACAACCCGCAAGCCATGCAGAAACGAATTGAGAAAAAGAATCCAGCCAATTAGTGCCAACAAAAAAAATTGCATGTTTCTGCCCTGTCTCGAACAGGGGACCTTTCGCGTGTTAGGCGAACGTGATAACCACTACACTACAGAAACTTGGATATTGATTGTTCCGCAACCCACAACCCGCAAGCCATGCAGAAACGAATTGAGAAAAAGAATCCAGCCAATTAGTGCCAACAAAAAAAATTGCATGTTTCTGCCCTGTCTCGAACAGGGGACCTTTCGCGTGTTAGGCGAACGTGATAACCACTACACTACAGAAACTTCCCCTTGATACAAAAACCCACCATTGCAGAAACCAAAGTTTGACAAATTGAAAGGCTTTCTTTGTGTTAAAAGGAAGACATAGTTCCATGTTTCTGCCCTGTCTAGAACAGGGGACCTTTCGCGTGTTAGGCGAACGTGATAACCACTACACTACAGAAACTTGGATATTGATTGTTCCGCAACCCACAACCCGCAAGCCATGCAGAAACGAATTGAGAAAAAGAATCCAGCCAATTAGTGCCAACAAAAAAAATTCCATGTTTCTGCCCTGTCTCGAACAGGGGACCTTTCGCGTGTAAGGCGAACGTGATAACCACTACACTACAGAAACTTGGATATTGATTGTTCCGCAACCCACAACCCGCAAGCCATGCAGAAACGAATTGAGAAAAAGAATCCAGCCAATTAGTGCCAACAAAAAAAATTGCATGTTTCTGCCCTGTCTCGAACAGGGGACCTTTCGCGTGTTAGGCGAACGTGATAACCACTACACTACAGAAACTTCCCCTTGATACAAAAACCCACCATTGCAGAAACCAAAGTTTGACAAATTGAAAGGCTTTCTTTGTGTTAAAAGGAAGACATAGTTCCATGTTTCTGCCCCGTCTCGAACAGGGGACCTTTCGCGTGTTAGGCGAACGTGATAACCACTACACTACAGAAACTTGGATATTGATTGTTCCGCAACCCACAACCCGCAAGCCATGCAGAAACGAATTGAGAAAAAGAATCCAGCCAATTAGTGGCAACATAAAAAATTCCATGTTTCTGCCCTGTCTCGAACAGGGGACCTTTCGCGTGTTAGGCGAACGTGATAACCACTACACTACAGAAACTTGGATATTGATTGTTCCGCAACCCACAACCCGCAAGCCATGCAGAAACGAATTGAGAAAAAGAATCCAGCCAATTAGTGCCAACAAAAAAAATTCCATGTTTCTGCCCTGTCTCGAACAGGGGACCTTTCGCGTGTTAGGCGAACGTGATAACCACTACACTACAGAAACTTCCCCTTGATACAAAAACCCACCATTGCAGAAACCAAAGTTTGACAAATTGAAAGGCTTTCTTTGTGTTAAAAGGAAGACATAGTTCCATGTTTCTGCCCTGTCTCGAACAGGGGACCTTTCGCGTGTTAGGCGAACGTGATAACCACTACACTACAGAAACTTGGATATTGATTGTTCCGCAACCCACAACCCGCAAGCCATGCAGAAACGAATTGAGAAAAAGAATCCAGCCAATTAGTGCCAACAAAAAAAATTCCATGTTTCTGCCCTGTCTCGAACAGGGGACCTTTCGCGTGTAAGGCGAACGTGATAACCACTACACTACAGAAACTTGGATATTGATTGTTCCGCAACCCACAACCCGCAAGCCATGCAGAAACGAATTGAGAAAAAGAATCCAGCCAATTAGTGCCAACAAAAAAAATTGCATGTTTCTGCCCTGTCTCGAACAGGGGACCTTTCGCGTGTTAGGCGAACGTGATAACCACTACACTACAGAAACTTCCCCTTGATACAAAAACCCACCATTGCAGAAACCAAAGTTTGACAAATTGAAAGGCTTTCTTTGTGTTAAAAGGAAGACATAGTTCCATGTTTCTGCCCCGTCTCGAACAGGGGACCTTTCGCGTGTTAGGCGAACGTGATAACCACTACACTACAGAAACTTGGATATTGATTGTTCCGCAACCCACAACCCGCAAGCCATGCAGAAACGAATTGAGAAAAAGAATCCAGCCAATTAGTGGCAACATAAAAAATTCCATGTTTCTGCCCTGTCTCGAACAGGGGACCTTTCGCGTGTTAGGCGAACGTGATAACCACTACACTACAGAAACTTGGATATTGATTGTTCCGCAACCCACAACCCGCAAGCCATGCAGAAACGAATTGAGAAAAAGAATCCAGCCAATTAGTGCCAACAAAAAAAATTCCATGTTTCTGCCCTGTCTCGAACAGGGGACCTTTCGCGTGTAAGGCGAACGTGATAACCACTACACTACAGAAACTTGGATATTGATTGTTCCGCAACCCACAACCCGCAAGCCATGCAGAAACGAATTGAGAAAAAGAATCCAGCCAATTAGTGCCAACAAAAAAAATTGCATGTTTCTGCCCTGCCTCGAACAGGGGACCTTTCGCGTGTTAGGCGAACGTGATAACCACTACACTACAGAAACTTCCCCTTGATACAAAAACCCACCATTGCAGAAACCAAAGTTTGACAAATTGAAAGGCTTTCTTTGTGTTAAAAGGAAGACATAGTTCCATGTTTCTGCCCTGTCTCGAACAGGGGACCTTTCGCGTGTTAGGCGAACGTGATAACCACTACACTACAGAAACTTGGATATTGATTGTTCCGCAACCCACAACCCGCAAGCCATGCAGAAACGAATTGAGAAAAAGAATCCAGCCAATTAGTGCCAACAAAAAAAATTCCATGTTTCTGCCCTGTCTCGAACAGGGGACCTTTCGCGTGTAAGGCGAACGTGATAACCACTACACTACAGAAACTTGGATATTGATTGTTCCGCAACCCACAACCCGCAAGCCATGCAGAAACGAATTGAGAAAAAGAATCCAGCCAATTAGTGCCAACAAAAAAAATTGCATGTTTCTGCCCTGTCTCGAACAGGGGACCTTTCGCGTGTTAGGCGAACGTGATAACCACTACACTACAGAAACTTCCCCTTGATACAAAAACCCACCATTGCAGAAACCAAAGTTTGACAAATTGAAAGGCTTTCTTTGTGTTAAAAGGAAGACATAGTTCCATGTTTCTGCCCTGTCTCGAACAGGGGACCTTTCGCGTGTTAGGCGAACGTGATAACCACTACACTACAGAAACTTGGATATTGATTGTTCCGCAACCCGCAACCCACAACCCGCAAGCCATGCAGAAACGAATTGAGAAAAAGAATCCAGCCAATTAGTGGCAACATAAAAAATTCCATGTTTCTGCCCTGTCTCGAACAGGGGACCTTTCGCGTGTTAGGCGAACGTGATAACCACTACACTACAGAAACTTGGATATTGATTGTTCCGCAACCCACAACCCGCAAGCCATGCAGAAACGAATTGAGAAAAAGAATCCAGCCAATTAGTGCCAACAAAAAAAATTCCATGTTTCTGCCCTGTCTCGAACAGGGGACCTTTCGCGTGTAAGGCGAACGTGATAACCACTACACTACAGAAACTTGGATATTGATTGTTCCGCAACCCACAACCCGCAAGCCATGCAGAAACGAATTGAGAAAAAGAATCCAGCCAATTAGTGCCAACAAAAAAAATTCCATGTTTCTGCCCTGTCTCGAACAGGGGACCTTTCGCGTGTAAGGCGAACGTGATAACCACTACACTACAGAAACTTGGATATTGATTGTTCCGCAACCCACAACCCGCAAGCCATGCAGAAACGAATTGAGAAAAAGAATCCAGCCAATTAGTGCCAACAAAAAAAATTGCATGTTTCTGCCCTGCCTCGAACAGGGGACCTTTCGCGTGTTAGGCGAACGTGATAACCACTACACTACAGAAACTTCCCCTTGATACAAAAACCCACCATTGCAGAAACCAAAGTTTGACAAATTGAAAGGCTTTCTTTGTGTTAAAAGGAAGACATAGTTCCATGTTTCTGCCCTGTCTCGAACAGGGGACCTTTCGCGTGTTAGGCGAACGTGATAACCACTACACTACAGAAACTTGGATATTGATTGTTCCGCAACCCACAACCCGCAAGCCATGCAGAAACGAATTGAGAAAAAGAATCCAGCCAATTAGTGCCAACAAAAAAAATTCCATGTTTCTGCCCTGTCTCGAACAGGGGACCTTTCGCGTGTAAGGCGAACGTGATAACCACTACACTACAGAAACTTGGATATTGATTGTTCCGCAACCCACAACCCGCAAGCCATGCAGAAACGAATTGAGAAAAAGAATCCAGCCAATTAGTGCCAACAAAAAAAATTGCATGTTTCTGCCCTGTCTCGAACAGGGGACCTTTCGCGTGTTAGGCGAACGTGATAACCACTACACTACAGAAACTTCCCCTTGATACAAAAACCCACCATTGCAGAAACCAAAGTTTGACAAATTGAAAGGCTTTCTTTGTGTTAAAAGGAAGACATAGTTCCATGTTTCTGCCCTGTCTCGAACAGGGGACCTTTCGCGTGTTAGGCGAACGTGATAACCACTACACTACAGAAACTTGGATATTGATTGTTCCGCAACCCGCAACCCACAACCCGCAAGCCATGCAGAAACGACTTGAGAAAAAGAATCCAGCCAATTAGTGGCAACATAAAAAATTCCATGTTTCTGCCCTGTCTCGAACAGGGGACCTTTCGCGTGTTAGGCGAACGTGATAACCACTACACTACAGAAACTTGGATATTGATTGTTCCGCAACCCACAACCCGCAAGCCATGCAGAAACGAATTGAGAAAAAGAATCCAGCCAATTAGTGCCAACAAAAAAAATTCCATGTTTCTGCCCTGTCTCGAACAGGGGACCTTTCGCGTGTAAGGCGAACGTGATAACCACTACACTACAGAAACTTGGATATTGATTGTTCCGCAACCCACAACCCGCAAGCCATGCAGAAACGAATTGAGAAAAATAATCCAGCCAATTAGTGCCAACAAAAAAAATTCCATGTTTCTGCCCTGTCTCGAACAGGGGACCTTTCGCGTGTTAGGCGAACGTGATAACCACTACACTACAGAAACTTCCCCTTGATACAAAAACCCACCATTGCAGAAACCAAAGTTTGACAAATTGAAAGGCTTTCTTTGTGTTAAAAGGAAGACATAGTTCCATGTTTCTGCCCTGTCTCGAACAGGGGACCTTTCGCGTGTTAGGCGAACGTGATAACCACTACACTACAGAAACTTGGATATTGATTGTTCCGCAACCCACAACCCGCAAGCCATGCAGAAACGAATTGAGAAAAAGAATCCAGCCAATTAGTGGCAACATAAAAAATTCCATGTTTCTGCCCTGTCTCGAACAGGGGACCTTTCGCGTGTTAGGCGAACGTGATAACCACTACACTACAGAAACTTGGATATTGATTGTTCCGCAACCCACAACCCGCAAGCCATGCAGAAACGAATTGAGAAAAAGAATCCAGCCAATTAGTGCCAACAAAAAAAATTCCATGTTTCTGCCCTGTCTCGAACAGGGGACCTTTCGCGTGTAAGGCGAACGTGATAACCACTACACTACAGAAACTTGGATATTGATTGTTCCGCAACCCACAACCCGCAAGCCATGCAGAAACGAATTGAGAAAAAGAATCCAGCCAATTAGTGCCAACAAAAAAAATTGCATGTTTCTGCCCTGTCTCGAACAGGGGACCTTTCGCGTGTTAGGCGAACGTGATAACCACTACACTACAGAAACTTCCCCTTGATACAAAAACCCACCATTGCAGAAACCAAAGTTTGACAAATTGAAAGGCTTTCTTTGTGTTAAAAGGAAGACATAGTTCCATGTTTCTGCCCTGTCTCGAACAGGGGACCTTTCGCGTGTTAGGCGAACGTGATAACCACTACACTACAGAAACTTGGATATTGATTGTTCCGCAACCCACAACCCGCAAGCCATGCAGAAACGAATTGAGAAAAAGAATCCAGCCAATTAGTGCCAACAAAAAAAATTCCATGTTTCTGCCCTGTCTCGAACAGGGGACCTTTCGCGTGTAAGGCGAACGTGATAACCACTACACTACAGAAACTTGGATATTGATTGTTCCGCAACCCACAACCCGCAAGCCATGCAGAAACGAATTGAGAAAAAGAATCCAGCCAATTAGTGCCAACAAAAAAAATTGCATGTTTCTGCCCTGTCTCGAACAGGGGACCTTTCGCGTGTTAGGCGAACGTGATAACCACTACACTACAGAAACTTCCCCTTGATACAAAAACCCACCATTGCAGAAACCAAAGTTTGACAAATTGAAAGGCTTTCTTTGTGTTAAAAGGAAGACATAGTTCCATGTTTCTGCCCTGTCTCGAACAGGGGACCTTTCGCGTGTTAGGCGAACGTGATAACCACTACACTACAGAAACTTGGATATTGATTGTTCCGCAACCCACAACCCGCAAGCCATGCAGAAACGAATTGAGAAAAAGAATCCAGCCAATTAGTGGCAACATAAAAAATTCCATGTTTCTGCCCTGTCTCGAACAGGGGACCTTTCGCGTGTTAGGCGAACGTGATAACCACTACACTACAGAAACTTGGATATTGATTGTTCCGCAACCCACAACCCGCAAGCCATGCAGAAACGAATTGAGAAAAAGAATCCAGCCAATTAGTGGCAACATAAAAAATTCCATGTTTCTGCCCTGCCTCGAACAGGGGACCTTTCGCGTGTTAGGCGAACGTGATAACCACTACACTACAGAAACTTCCCCTTGATACAAAAACCCACCATTGCAGAAACCAAAGTTTGACAAATTGAAAGGCTTTCTTTGTGTTAAAAGGAAGACATAGTTCCATGTTTCTGCCCTGTCTCGAACAGGGGACCTTTCGCGTGTTAGGCGAACGTGATAACCACTACACTACAGAAACTTGGATATTGATTGTTCCGCAACCCACAACCCGCAAGCCATGCAGAAACGAATTGAGAAAAAGAATCCAGCCAATTAGTGCCAACAAAAAAAATTCCATGTTTCTGCCCTGTCTCGAACAGGGGACCTTTCGCGTGTAAGGCGAACGTGATAACCACTACACTACAGAAACTTGGATATTGATTGTTCCGCAACCCACAACCCGCAAGCCATGCAGAAACGAATTGAGAAAAAGAATCCAGCCAATTAGTGCCAACAAAAAAAATTGCATGTTTCTGCCCTGTCTCGAACAGGGGACCTTTCGCGTGTTAGGCGAACGTGATAACCACTACACTACAGAAACTTCCCCTTGATACAAAAACCCACCATTGCAGAAACCAAAGTTTGACAAATTGAAAGGCTTTCTTTGTGTTAAAAGGAAGACATAGTTCCATGTTTCTGCCCTGTCTCGAACAGGGGACCTTTCGCGTGTTAGGCGAACGTGATAACCACTACACTACAGAAACTTGGATATTGATTGTTCCGCAACCCGCAACCCACAACCCGCAAGCCATGCAGAAACGAATTGAGAAAAAGAATCCAGCCAATTAGTGGCAACATAAAAAATTCCATGTTTCTGCCCTGTCTCGAACAGGGGACCTTTCGCGTGTTAGGCGAACGTGATAACCACTACACTACAGAAACTTGGATATTGATTGTTCCGCAACCCACAACCCGCAAGCCATGCAGAAACGAATTGAGAAAAAGAATCCAGCCAATTAGTGCCAACAAAAAAAATTCCATGTTTCTGCCCTGTCTCGAACAGGGGACCTTTCGCGTGTAAGGCGAACGTGATAACCACTACACTACAGAAACTTGGATATTGATTGTTCCGCAACCCACAACCCGCAAGCCATGCAGAAACGAATTGAGAAAAATAATCCAGCCAATTAGTGCCAACAAAAAAAATTCCATGTTTCTGCCCTGTCTCGAACAGGGGACCTTTCGCGTGTTAGGCGAACGTGATAACCACTACACTACAGAAACTTCCCCTTGATACAAAAACCCACCATTGCAGAAACCAAAGTTTGACAAATTGAAAGGCTTTCTTTGTGTTAAAAGGAAGACATAGTTCCATGTTTCTGCCCTGTCTCGAACAGGGGACCTTTCGCGTGTTAGGCGAACGTGATAACCACTACACTACAGAAACTTGGATATTGATTGTTCCGCAACCCACAACCCGCAAGCCATGCAGAAACGAATTGAGAAAAAGAATCCAGCCAATTAGTGGCAACATAAAAAATTCCATGTTTCTGCCCTGTCTCGAACAGGGGACCTTTCGCGTGTTAGGCGAACGTGATAACCACTACACTACAGAAACTTGGATATTGATTGTTCCGCAACCCACAACCCGCAAGCCATGCAGAAACGAATTGAGAAAAAGAATCCAGCCAATTAGTGCCAACAAAAAAAATTCCATGTTTCTGCCCTGTCTCGAACAGGGGACCTTTCGCGTGTAAGGCGAACGTGATAACCACTACACTACAGAAACTTGGATATTGATTGTTCCGCAACCCACAACCCGCAAGCCATGCAGAAACGAATTGAGAAAAAGAATCCAGCCAATTAGTGCCAACAAAAAAAATTGCATGTTTCTGCCCTGTCTCGAACAGGGGACCTTTCGCGTGTTAGGCGAACGTGATAACCACTACACTACAGAAACTTCCCCTTGATACAAAAACCCACCATTGCAGAAACCAAAGTTTGACAAATTGAAAGGCTTTCTTTGTGTTAAAAGGAAGACATAGTTCCATGTTTCTGCCCTGTCTCGAACAGGGGACCTTTCGCGTGTTAGGCGAACGTGATAACCACTACACTACAGAAACTTGGATATTGATTGTTCCGCAACCCACAACCCGCAAGCCATGCAGAAACGAATTGAGAAAAAGAATCCAGCCAATTAGTGCCAACAAAAAAAATTCCATGTTTCTGCCCTGTCTCGAACAGGGGACCTTTCGCGTGTAAGGCGAACGTGATAACCACTACACTACAGAAACTTGGATATTGATTGTTCCGCAACCCACAACCCGCAAGCCATGCAGAAACGAATTGAGAAAAAGAATCCAGCCAATTAGTGCCAACAAAAAAAATTGCATGTTTCTGCCCTGTCTCGAACAGGGGACCTTTCGCGTGTTAGGCGAACGTGATAACCACTACACTACAGAAACTTCCCCTTGATACAAAAACCCACCATTGCAGAAACCAAAGTTTGACAAATTGAAAGGCTTTCTTTGTGTTAAAAGGAAGACATAGTTCCATGTTTCTGCCCTGTCTCGAACAGGGGACCTTTCGCGTGTTAGGCGAACGTGATAACCACTACACTACAGAAACTTGGATATTGATTGTTCCGCAACCCACAACCCGCAAGCCATGCAGAAACGAATTGAGAAAAAGAATCCAGCCAATTAGTGGCAACATAAAAAATTCCATGTTTCTGCCCTGTCTCGAACAGGGGACCTTTCGCGTGTTAGGCGAACGTGATAACCACTACACTACAGAAACTTGGATATTGATTGTTCCGCAACCCACAACCCGCAAGCCATGCAGAAACGAATTGAGAAAAAGAATCCAGCCAATTAGTGCCAACAAAAAAAATTCCATGTTTCTGCCCTGTCTCGAACAGGGGACCTTTCGCGTGTAAGGCGAACGTGATAACCACTACACTACAGAAACTTGGATATTGATTGTTCCGCAACCCACAACCCGCAAGCCATGCAGAAACGAATTGAGAAAAATAATCCAGCCAATTAGTGCCAACAAAAAAAATTCCATGTTTCTGCCCTGTCTCGAACAGGGGACCTTTCGCGTGTTAGGCGAACGTGATAACCACTACACTACAGAAACTTCCCCTTGATACAAAAACCCACCATTGCAGAAACCAAAGTTTGACAAATTTAAAGGCTTTCTTTGTGTTAAAAGGAACACATAGTTCCTTGTTTCTGCCCAGTTTCGAACAGGGGACCTTTCGCGTGTGAGGCGAACGTGATAACCACTACACTACAGAAACTTGGATATTGATTGTTCCGCAACCCACAACCCGCAAGCCATGCAGAAACGAATTGAGAAAAAGAATCCAGCCAATTAGTGCCAACAAAAAAAATTGCATGTTTCTGCCCTGTCTCGAACAGGGGACCTTTCGCGTGTTAGGCGAACGTGATAACCACTACACTACAGAAACTTCCCCTTGATACAAAACCCCACCATTGCAGAAACCAAAGTTTGACAAATTGAAAGGCTTTCTTTGTGTTAAAAGGAAGACATAGTTCCATGTTTCTGCCCTGTCTCGAACAGGGGACCTTTCGCGTGTTAGGCGAACGTGATAACCACTACACTACAGAAACTTGGATATTGATTGTTCCGCAACCCACAACCCGCAAGCCATGCAGAAACGAATTGAGAAAAAGAATCCAGCCAATTAGTGGCAACATAAAAAATTCCATGTTTCTGCCCTGTCTCGAACAGGGGACCTTTCGCGTGTTAGGCGAACGTGATAACCACTACACTACAGAAACTTGGATATTGATTGTTCCGCAACCCACAACCCGCAAGCCATGCAGAAACGAATTGAGAAAAAGAATCCAGCCAATTAGTGCCAACAAAAAAAATTCCATGTTTCTGCCCTGTCTCGAACAGGGGACCTTTCGCGTGTAAGGCGAACGTGATAACCACTACACTACAGAAACTTGGATATTGATTGTTCCGCAACCCACAACCCGCAAGCCATGCAGAAACGAATTGAGAAAAATAATCCAGCCAATTAGTGGCAACAAAAAAAATTCCATGTTTCTGCCCTGTCTCGAACAGGGGACCTTTCGCGTGTTAGGCGAACGTGATAACCACTACACTACAGAAACTTCCCCTTGATACAAAAACCCACCATTGCAGAAACCAAAGTTTGACAAATTGAAAGGCTTTCTTTGTGTTAAAAGGAAGACATAGTTCCATGTTTCTGCCCTGTCTCGAACAGGGGACCTTTCGCGTGTTAGGCGAACGTGATAACCACTACACTACA
Organism: Rhinoderma darwinii; assembly: GCF_050947455.1. Classification (NCBI taxonomy): domain Eukaryota; kingdom Metazoa; phylum Chordata; class Amphibia; order Anura; family Rhinodermatidae; genus Rhinoderma; species Rhinoderma darwinii. The sequence goes on along the minus strand of NC_134690.1, from coordinate 5,196,504 downwards.
GAAACTTGGATATTGATTGTTCCGCAACCCACAACCCGCAAGCCATGCAGAAACGAATTGAGAAAAAGAATCCAGCCAATTAGTGCCAACAAAAAAAATTCCATGTTTCTGCCCTGTCTCGAACAGGGGACCTTTCGCGTGTAAGGCGAACGTGATAACCACTACACTACAGAAACTTGGATATTGATTGTTCCGCAACCCACAACCCGCAAGCCATGCAGAAACGAATTGAGAAAAAGAATCCAGCCAATTAGTGCCAACAAAAAAAATTGCATGTTTCTGCCCTGTCTCGAACAGGGGACCTTTCGCGTGTTAGGCGAACGTGATAACCACTACACTACAGAAACTTCCCCTTGATACAAAAACCCACCATTGCAGAAACCAAAGTTTGACAAATTGAAAGGCTTTCTTTGTGTTAAAAGGAAGACATAGTTCCATGTTTCTGCCCTGTCTCGAACAGGGGACCTTTCGCGTGTTAGGCGAACGTGATAACCACTACACTACAGAAACTTGGATATTGATTGTTCCGCAACCCACAACCCGCAAGCCATGCAGAAACGAATTGAGAAAAAGAATCCAGCCAATTAGTGGCAACATAAAAAATTCCATGTTTCTGCCCTGTCTCGAACAGGGGACCTTTCGCGTGTTAGGCGAACGTGATAACCACTACACTACAGAAACTTGGATATTGATTGTTCCGCAACCCACAACCCGCAAGCCATGCAGAAACGAATTGAGAAAAAGAATCCAGCCAATTAGTGCCAACAAAAAAAATTCCATGTTTCTGCCCTGTCTCGAACAGGGGACCTTTCGCGTGTAAGGCGAACGTGATAACCACTACACTACAGAAACTTGGATATTGATTGTTCCGCAACCCACAACCCGCAAGCCATGCAGAAACGAATTGAGAAAAATAATCCAGCCAATTAGTGCCAACAAAAAAAATTCCATGTTTCTGCCCTGTCTCGAACAGGGGACCTTTCGCGTGTTAGGCGAACGTGATAACCACTACACTACAGAAACTTCCCCTTGATACAAAAACCCACCATTGCAGAAACCAAAGTTTGACAAATTTAAAGGCTTTCTTTGTGTTAAAAGGAACACATAGTTCCTTGTTTCTGCCCAGTTTCGAACAGGGGACCTTTCGCGTGTGAGGCGAACGTGATAACCACTACACTACAGAAACTTGGATATTGATTGTTCCGCAACCCACAACCCGCAAGCCATGCAGAAACGAATTGAGAAAAAGAATCCAGCCAATTAGTGCCAACAAAAAAAATTGCATGTTTCTGCCCTGTCTCGAACAGGGGACCTTTCGCGTGTTAGGCGAACGTGATAACCACTACACTACAGAAACTTCCCCTTGATACAAAACCCCACCATTGCAGAAACCAAAGTTTGACAAATTGAAAGGCTTTCTTTGTGTTAAAAGGAAGACATAGTTCCATGTTTCTGCCCTGTCTCGAACAGGGGACCTTTCGCGTGTTAGGCGAACGTGATAACCACTACACTACAGAAACTTGGATATTGATTGTTCCGCAACCCACAACCCGCAAGCCATGCAGAAACGAATTGAGAAAAAGAATCCAGCCAATTAGTGGCAACATAAAAAATTCCATGTTTCTGCCCTGTCTCGAACAGGGGACCTTTCGCGTGTTAGGCGAACGTGATAACCACTACACTACAGAAACTTGGATATTGATTGTTCCGCAACCCACAACCCGCAAGCCATGCAGAAACGAATTGAGAAAAAGAATCCAGCCAATTAGTGCCAACAAAAAAAATTCCATGTTTCTGCCCTGTCTCGAACAGGGGACCTTTCGCGTGTAAGGCGAACGTGATAACCACTACACTACAGAAACTTGGATATTGATTGTTCCGCAACCCACAACCCGCAAGCCATGCAGAAACGAATTGAGAAAAATAATCCAGCCAATTAGTGCCAACAAAAAAAATTCCATGTTTCTGCCCTGTCTCGAACAGGGGACCTTTCGCGTGTTAGGCGAACGTGATAACCACTACACTACAGAAACTTCCCCTTGATACAAAAACCCACCATTGCAGAAACCAAAGTTTGACAAATTTAAAGGCTTTCTTTGTGTTAAAAGGAACACATAGTTCCTTGTTTCTGCCCAGTTTCGAACAGGGGACCTTTCGCGTGTGAGGCGAACGTGATAACCACTACACTACAGAAACTTGGATATTGATTGTTCCGCAACCCACAACCCGCAAGCCATGCAGAAACGAATTGAGAAAAAGAATCCAGCCAATTAGTGCCAACAAAAAAAATTGCATGTTTCTGCCCTGTCTCGAACAGGGGACCTTTCGCGTGTTAGGCGAACGTGATAACCACTACACTACAGAAACTTCCCCTTGATACAAAAACCCACCATTGCAGAAACCAAAGTTTGACAAATTGAAAGGCTTTCTTTGTGTTAAAAGGAAGACATAGTTCCATGTTTCTGCCCTGTCTCGAACAGGGGACCTTTCGCGTGTTAGGCGAACGTGATAACCACTACACTACAGAAACTTGGATATTGATTGTTCCGCAACCCACAACCCGCAAGCCATGCAGAAACGAATTGAGAAAAAGAATCCAGCCAATTAGTGCCAACAAAAAAAATTCCATGTTTCTGCCCTGTCTCGAACAGGGGACCTTTCGCGTGTAAGGCGAACGTGATAACCACTACACTACAGAAACTTGGATATTGATTGTTCCGCAACCCACAACCCGCAAGCCATGCAGAAACGAATTGAGAAAAATAATCCAGCCAATTAGTGCCAACAAAAAAAATTGCATGTTTCTGCCCTGTCTCGAACAGGGGACCTTTCGCGTGTTAGGCGAACGTGATAACCACTACACTACAGAAACTTCCCCTTGATACAAAAACCCACCATTGCAGAAACCAAAGTTTGACAAATTTAAAGGCTTTCTTTGTGTTAAAAGGAACACATAGTTCCTTGTTTCTGCCCAGTTTCGAACAGGGGACCTTTCGCGTGTGAGGCGAACGTGATAACCACTACACTACAGAAACTTGGATATTGATTGTTCCGCAACCCGCAACCCACAACCCGCAAGCCATGCAGAAACGAATTGAGAAAAAGAATCCAGCCAATTAGTGCCAACAAAAAAAATTGCATGTTTCTGCCCTGTCTCGAACAGGGGACATTTCGCGTGTAAGGCGAACGTGATAAACACTACACTACAGAAACTTGGATATTGATTGTTCAGCAACCCACAACCCGCAAGCCATGCAGAAACGAATTGAGAAAAATAATCCAGCCAATTAGTGGCAACAAAAAAAATTCCATGTTTCTGCCCTGTCTCGAACAGGGGACCTTTCGCGTGTTAGGCGAACGTGATAACCACTACACTACAGAAACTTCCCCTTGATACAAAAACCCACCATTGCAGAAACCAAAGTTTGACAAATTGAAAGGCTTTCTTTGTGTTAAAAGGAAGACATAGTTCCATGTTTCTGCCCTGTCTCGAACAGGGGACCTTTCGCGTGTTAGGCGAACGTGATAACCACTACACTACAGAAACTTGGATATTGATTGTTCCGCAACCCACAACCCGCAAGCCATGCAGAAACGAATTGAGAAAAAGAATCCAGCCAATTAGTGCCAACAAAAAAAATTCCATGTTTCTGCCCTGTCTCGAACAGGGGACCTTTCGCGTGTAAGGCGAACGTGATAACCACTACACTACAGAAACTTGGATATTGATTGTTCCGCAACCCACAACCCGCAAGCCATGCAGAAACGAATTGAGAAAAAGAATCCAGCCAATTAGTGCCAACAAAAAAAATTGCATGTTTCTGCCCTGTCTCGAACAGGGGACCTTTCGCGTGTTAGGCGAACGTGATAACCACTACACTACAGAAACTTCCCCTTGATACAAAAACCCACCATTGCAGAAACCAAAGTTTGACAAATTGAAAGGCTTTCTTTGTGTTAAAAGGAAGACATAGTTCCATGTTTCTGCCCCGTCTCGAACAGGGGACCTTTCGCGTGTTAGGCGAACGTGATAACCACTACACTACAGAAACTTGGATATTGATTGTTCCGCAACCCACAACCCGCAAGCCATGCAGAAACGAATTGAGAAAAAGAATCCAGCCAATTAGTGGCAACATAAAAAATTCCATGTTTCTGCCCTGTCTCGAACAGGGGACCTTTCGCGTGTTAGGCGAACGTGATAACCACTACACTACAGAAACTTGGATATTGATTGTTCCGCAACCCACAACCCGCAAGCCATGCAGAAACGAATTGAGAAAAAGAATCCAGCCAATTAGTGCCAACAAAAAAAATTCCATGTTTCTGCCCTGTCTCGAACAGGGGACCTTTCGCGTGTTAGGCGAACGTGATAACCACTACACTACAGAAACTTCCCCTTGATACAAAAACCCACCATTGCAGAAACCAAAGTTTGACAAATTGAAAGGCTTTCTTTGTGTTAAAAGGAAGACATAGTTCCATGTTTCTGCCCTGTCTCGAACAGGGGACCTTTCGCGTGTTAGGCGAACGTGATAACCACTACACTACAGAAACTTGGATATTGATTGTTCCGCAACCCACAACCCGCAAGCCATGCAGAAACGAATTGAGAAAAAGAATCCAGCCAATTAGTGCCAACAAAAAAAATTCCATGTTTCTGCCCTGTCTCGAACAGGGGACCTTTCGCGTGTAAGGCGAACGTGATAACCACTACACTACAGAAACTTGGATATTGATTGTTCCGCAACCCACAACCCGCAAGCCATGCAGAAACGAATTGAGAAAAAGAATCCAGCCAATTAGTGCCAACAAAAAAAATTGCATGTTTCTGCCCTGTCTCGAACAGGGGACCTTTCGCGTGTTAGGCGAACGTGATAACCACTACACTACAGAAACTTCCCCTTGATACAAAAACCCACCATTGCAGAAACCAAAGTTTGACAAATTGAAAGGCTTTCTTTGTGTTAAAAGGAAGACATAGTTCCATGTTTCTGCCCCGTCTCGAACAGGGGACCTTTCGCGTGTTAGGCGAACGTGATAACCACTACACTACAGAAACTTGGATATTGATTGTTCCGCAACCCACAACCCGCAAGCCATGCAGAAACGAATTGAGAAAAAGAATCCAGCCAATTAGTGGCAACATAAAAAATTCCATGTTTCTGCCCTGTCTCGAACAGGGGACCTTTCGCGTGTTAGGCGAACGTGATAACCACTACACTACAGAAACTTGGATATTGATTGTTCCGCAACCCACAACCCGCAAGCCATGCAGAAACGAATTGAGAAAAAGAATCCAGCCAATTAGTGCCAACAAAAAAAATTGCATGTTTCTGCCCTGTCTCGAACAGGGGACCTTTCGCGTGTTAGGCGAACGTGATAACCACTACACTACAGAAACTTCCCCTTGATACAAAAACCCACCATTGCAGAAACCAAAGTTTGACAAATTGAAAGGCTTTCTTTGTGTTAAAAGGAAGACATAGTTCCATGTTTCTGCCCTGTCTCGAACAGGGGACCTTTCGCGTGTTAGGCGAACGTGATAACCACTACACTACAGAAACTTCCCCTTGATACAAAAACCCACCATTGCAGAAACCAAAGTTTGACAAATTGAAAGGCTTTCTTTGTGTTAAAAGGAAGACATAGTTCCATGTTTCTGCCCTGTCTCGAACAGGGGACCTTTCGCGTGTTAGGCGAACGTGATAACCACTACACTACAGAAAATTGGATATTGATTGTTCCGCAACCCACAACCCGCAAGCCATGCAGAAACGAATTGAGAAAAAGAATCCAGCCAATTAGTGCCAACAAAAAAAATTCCATGTTTCTGCCCTGTCTCGAACAGGGGACCTTTCGCGTGTAAGGCGAACGTGATAACCACTACACTACAGAAACTTGGATATTGATTGTTCCGCAACCCACAACCCGCAAGCCATGCAGAAACGAATTGAGAAAAAGAATCCAGCCAATTAGTGCCAACAAAAAAAATTGCATGTTTCTGCCCTGTCTCGAACAGGGGACCTTTCGCGTGTTAGGCGAACGTGATAACCACTACACTACAGAAACTTCCCCTTGATACAAAAACCCACCATTGCAGAAACCAAAGTTTGACAAATTGAAAGGCTTTCTTTGTGTTAAAAGGAAGACATAGTTCCATGTTTCTGCCCTGTCTCGAACAGGGGACCTTTCGCGTGTTAGGCGAACGTGATAACCACTACACTACAGAAACTTGGATATTGATTGTTCCGCAACCCACAACCCGCAAGCCATGCAGAAACGAATTGAGAAAAAGAATCCAGCCAATTAGTGGCAACATAAAAAATTCCATGTTTCTGCCCTGTCTCGAACAGGGGACCTTTCGCGTGTTAGGCGAACGTGATAACCACTACACTACAGAAACTTGGATATTGATTGTTCCGCAACCCACAACCCGCAAGCCATGCAGAAACGAATTGAGAAAAAGAATCCAGCCAATTAGTGCCAACAAAAAAAATTCCATGTTTCTGCCCTGTCTCGAACAGGGGACCTTTCGCGTGTAAGGCGAACGTGATAACCACTACACTACAGAAACTTGGATATTGATTGTTCCGCAACCCACAACCCGCAAGCCATGCAGAAACGAATTGAGAAAAATAATCCAGCCAATTAGTGCCAACAAAAAAAATTCCATGTTTCTGCCCTGTCTCGAACAGGGGACCTTTCGCGTGTTAGGCGAACGTGATAACCACTACACTACAGAAACTTCCCCTTGATACAAAAACCCACCATTGCAGAAACCAAAGTTTGACAAATTTAAAGGCTTTCTTTGTGTTAAAAGGAACACATAGTTCCTTGTTTCTGCCCAGTTTCGAACAGGGGACCTTTCGCGTGTGAGGCGAACGTGATAACCACTACACTACAGAAACTTGGATATTGATTGTTCCGCAACCCACAACCCGCAAGCCATGCAGAAACGAATTGAGAAAAAGAATCCAGCCAATTAGTGCCAACAAAAAAAATTGCATGTTTCTGCCCTGTCTCGAACAGGGGACCTTTCGCGTGTTAGGCGAACGTGATAACCACTACACTACAGAAACTTCCCCTTGATACAAAAACCCACCATTGCAGAAACCAAAGTTTGACAAATTGAAAGGCTTTCTTTGTGTTAAAAGGAAGACATAGTTCCATGTTTCTGCCCTGTCTCGAACAGGGGACCTTTCGCGTGTTAGGCGAACGTGATAACCACTACACTACAGAAACTTGGATATTGATTGTTCCGCAACCCACAACCCGCAAGCCATGCAGAAACGAATTGAGAAAAAGAATCCAGCCAATTAGTGCCAACAAAAAAAATTCCATGTTTCTGCCCTGTCTCGAACAGGGGACCTTTCGCGTGTTAGGCGAACGTGATAACCACTACACTACAGAAACTTCCCCTTGATACAAAAACCCACCATTGCAGAAACCAAAGTTTGACAAATTGAAAGGCTTTCTTTGTGTTAAAAGGAAGACATAGTTCCATGTTTCTGCCCTGTCTCGAACAGGGGACCTTTCGCGTGTTAGGCGAACGTGATAACCACTACACTACAGAAACTTCCCCTTGATACAAAAACCCACCATTGCAGAAACCAAAGTTTGACAAATTGAAAGGCTTTCTTTGTGTTAAAAGGAAGACATAGTTCCATGTTTCTGCCCTGTCTCGAACAGGGGACCTTTCGCGTGTTAGGCGAACGTGATAACCACTACACTACAGAAACTTGGATATTGATTGTTCCGCAACCCACAACCCGCAAGCCATGCAGAAACGAATTGAGAAAAAGAATCCAGCCAATTAGTGCCAACAAAAAAAATTCCATGTTTCTGCCCTGTCTCGAACAGGGGACCTTTCGCGTGTAAGGCGAACGTGATAACCACTACACTACAGAAACGTGGATATTGATTGTTCCGCAACCCACAACCCGCAAGCCATGCAGAAACGAATTGAGAAAAAGAATCCAGCCAATTAGTGCCAACAAAAAAAATTGCATGTTTCTGCCCTGTCTCGAACAGGGGACCTTTCGCGTGTTAGGCGAACGTGATAACCACTACACTACAGAAACTTCCCCTTGATACAAAAACCCACCATTGCAGAAACCAAAGTTTGACAAATTGAAAGGCTTTCTTTGTGTTAAAAGGAAGACATAGTTCCATGTTTCTGCCCTGTCTCGAACAGGGGACCTTTCGCGTGTTAGGCGAACGTGATAACCACTACACTACAGAAACTTGGATATTGATTGTTCCGCAACCCACAACCCGCAAGCCATGCAGAAACGAATTGAGAAAAAGAATCCAGCCAATTAGTGGCAACATAAAAAATTCCATGTTTCTGCCCTGTCTCGAACAGGGGACCTTTCGCGTGTTAGGCGAACGTGATAACCACTACACTACAGAAACTTGGATATTGATTGTTCCGCAACCCACAACCCGCAAGCCATGCAGAAACGAATTGAGAAAAAGAATCCAGCCAATTAGTGCCAACAAAAAAAATTCCATGTTTCTGCCCTGTCTCGAACAGGGGACCTTTCGCGTGTAAGGCGAACGTGATAACCACTACACTACAGAAACTTGGATATTGATTGTTCCGCAACCCACAACCCGCAAGCCATGCAGAAACGAATTGAGAAAAATAATCCAGCCAATTAGTGCCAACAAAAAAAATTCCATGTTTCTGCCCTGTCTCGAACAGGGGACCTTTCGCGTGTTAGGCGAACGTGATAACCACTACACTACAGAAACTTCCCCTTGATACAAAAACCCACCATTGCAGAAACCAAAGTTTGACAAATTTAAAGGCTTTCTTTGTGTTAAAAGGAACACATAGTTCCTTGTTTCTGCCCAGTTTCGAACAGGGGACCTTTCGCGTGTGAGGCGAACGTGATAACCACTACACTACAGAAACTTGGATATTGATTGTTCCGCAACCCACAACCCGCAAGCCATGCAGAAACGAATTGAGAAAAAGAATCCAGCCAATTAGTGCCAACAAAAAAAATTGCATGTTTCTGCCCTGTCTCGAACAGGGGACCTTTCGCGTGTTAGGCGAACGTGATAACCACTACACTACAGAAACTTCCCCTTGATACAAAAACCCACCATTGCAGAAACCAAAGTTTGACAAATTGAAAGGCTTTCTTTGTGTTAAAAGGAAGACATAGTTCCATGTTTCTGCCCTGTCTCGAACAGGGGACCTTTCGCGTGTTAGGCGAACGTGATAACCACTACACTACAGAAACTTGGATATTGATTGTTCCGCAACCCACAACCCGCAAGCCATGCAGAAACGAATTGAGAAAAAGAATCCAGCCAATTAGTGCCAACAAAAAAAATTCCATGTTTCTGCCCTGTCTTGAACAGGGGACCTTTCGCGTGTAAGGCGAACGTGATAACCACTACACTACAGAAACTTGGATATTGATTGTTCCGCAACCCACAACCCGCAAGCCATGCAGAAACGAATTGAGAAAAATAATCCAGCCAATTAGTGCCAACAAAAAAAATTGCATGTTTCTGCCCTGTCTCGAACAGGGGACCTTTCGCGTGTTAGGCGAACGTGATAACCACTACACTACAGAAACTTCCCCTTGATACAAAAACCCACCATTGCAGAAACCAAAGTTTGACAAATTTAAAGGCTTTCTTTGTGTTAAAAGGAACACATAGTTCCTTGTTTCTGCCCAGTTTCGAACAGGGGACCTTTCGCGTGTGAGGCGAACGTGATAACCACTACACTACAGAAACTTGGATATTGATTGTTCCGCAACCCACAACCCGCAAGCCATGCAGAAACGAATTGAGAAAAAGAATCCAGCCAATTAGTGCCAACAAAAAAAATTGCATGTTTCTGCCCTGTCTCGAACAGGGGACATTTCGCGTGTAAGGCGAACGTGATAAACACTACACTACAGAAACTTGGATATTGATTGTTCAGCAACCCCCAACCCGCAAGCCATGCAGAAACGAATTGAGAAAAATAATCCAGCCAATTAGTGCCAACAAAAAAAATTGCATGTTTCTGCCCTGTCTCGAACAGGGGACCTTTCGCGTGTTAGGCGAACGTGATAACCACTACACTACAGAAACTTCCCCTTGATACAAAAACCCACCATTGCAGAAACCAAAGTTTGACAAATTGAAAGGCTTTCTTTGTGTTAAAAGGAAGACATAGTTCCATGTTTCTGCCCTGTCTCGAACAGGGGACCTTTCGCGTGTGAGGCGAACGTGATAACCACTACACTACAGAAACTTGGATATTGATTGTTCCGCAACCCACAACCCGCAAGCCATGCAGAAACGAATTGAGAAAAAGAATCCAGCCAATTAGTGCCAACAAAAAAAATTGCATGTTTCTGCCCTGTCTCGAACAGGGGACCTTTCGCGTGTTAGGCGAACGTGATAACCACTACACTACAGAAACTTCCCCTTGATACAAAAACCCACCATTGCAGAAACCAAAGTTTGACAAATTGAAAGGCTTTCTTTGTGTTAAAAGGAAGACATAGTTCCATGTTTCTGCCCTGTCTCGAACAGGGGACCTTTCGCGTGTTAGGCGAACGTGATAACCACTACACTACAGAAACTTGGATATTGATTGTTCCGCAACCCACAACCCACAAGCCATGCAGAAACGAATTGAGAAAAAGAATCCAGCCAATTAGTGCCAACAAAAAAAATTCCATGTTTCTGCCCTGTCTCGAACAGGGGACCTTTCGCGTGTAAGGCGAACGTGATAACCACTACACTACAGAAACTTGGATATTGATTGTTCCGCAACCCACAACCCGCAAGCCATGCAGAAACGAATTGAGAAAAATAATCCAGCCAATTAGTGCCAACAAAAAAAATTGCATGTTTCTGCCCTGTCTCGAACAGGGGACCTTTCGCGTGTTAGGCGAACGTGATAACCACTACACTACAGAAACTTCCCCTTGATACAAAAACCCACCATTGCAGAAACCAAAGTTTGACAAATTTAAAGGCTTTCTTTGTGTTAAAAGGAACACATAGTTCCTTGTTTCTGCCCAGTTTCGAACAGGGGACCTTTCGCGTGTGAGGCGAACGTGATAACCACTACACTACAGAAACTTGGATATTGATTGTTCCGCAACCCACAACCCGCAAGCCATGCAGAAACGAATTGAGAAAAAGAATCCAGCCAATTAGTGCCAACAAAAAAAATTGCATGTTTCTGCCCTGTCTCGAACAGGGGACATTTCGCGTGTAAGGCGAACGTGATAAACACTACACTACAGAAACTTGGATATTGATTGTTCAGCAACCCCCAACCCGCAAGCCATGCAGAAACGAATTGAGAAAAATAATCCAGCCAATTAGTGGCAACAAAAAAAATTCCATGTTTCTGCCCTGTCTCGAACAGGGGACCTTTCGCGTGTTAGGCGAACGTGATAACCACTACACTACAGAAACTTCCCCTTGATACAAAAACCCACCATTGCAGAAACCAAAGTTTGACAAATTGAAAGGCTTTCTTTGTGTTAAAAGGAAGACATAGTTCCATGTTTCTGCCCTGTCTCGAACAGGGGACCTTTCGCGTGTTAGGCGAACGTGATAACCACTACACTACAGAAACTTGGATATTGATTGTTCCGCAACCCACAACCCGCAAGCCATGCAGAAACGAATTGAGAAAAAGAATCCAGCCAATTAGTGCCAACAAAAAAAATTCCATGTTTCTGCCCTGTCTCGAACAGGGGACCTTTCGCGTGTAAGGCGAACGTGATAACCACTACACTACAGAAACTTGGATATTGATTGTTCCGCAACCCACAACCCGCAAGCCATGCAGAAACGAATTGAGAAAAAGAATCCAGCCAATTAGTGCCAACAAAAAAAATTGCATGTTTCTGCCCTGTCTCGAACAGGGGACCTTTCGCGTGTTAGGCGAACGTGATAACCACTACACTACAGAAACTTCCCCTTGATACAAAAACCCACCATTGCAGAAACCAAAGTTTGACAAATTGAAAGGCTTTCTTTGTGTTAAAAGGAAGACATAGTTCCATGTTTCTGCCCCGTCTCGAACAAGGGACCTTTCGCGTGTTAGGCGAACGTGATAACCACTACACTACAGAAACTTGGATATTGATTGTTCCGCAACCCACAACCCGCAAGCCATGCAGAAACGAATTGAGAAAAATAATCCAGCCAATTAGTGCCAACAAAAAAAATTCCATGTTTCTGCCCTGTCTCGAACAGGGGACCTTTCGCGTGTAAGGCGAACGTGATAACCACTACACTACAGAAACTTGGATATTGATTGTTCCGCAACCCACAACCCGCAAGCCATGCAGAAACGAATTGAGAAAAATAATCCAGCCAATTAGTGCCAACAAAAAAAATTCCATGTTTCTGCCCTGTCTCGAACAGGGGACCTTTCGCGTGTTAGGCGAACGTGATAACCACTACACTACAGAAACTTCCCCTTGATACAAAAACCCACCATTGCAGAAACCAAAGTTTGACAAATTTAAAGGCTTTCTTTGTGTTAAAAGGAACACATAGTTCCTTGTTTCTGCCCAGTTTCGAACAGGGGACCTTTCGCGTGTGAGGCGAACGTGATAACCAGTACACTACAGAAACTTGGATATTGATTGTTCCGCAACCCACAACCCGCAAGCCATGCAGAAACGAATTGAGAAAAAGAATCCAGCCAATTAGTGCCAACAAAAAAAATTGCATGTTTCTGCCCTGTCTCGAACAGGGGACCTTTCGCGTGTTAGGCGAACGTGATAACCACTACACTACAGAAACTTCCCCTTGATACAAAAACCCACCATTGCAGAAACCAAAGTTTGACAAATTGAAAGGCTTTCTTTGTGTTAAAAGGAAGACATAGTTCCATGTTTCTGCCCTGTCTCGAACAGGGGACCTTTCGCGTGTTAGGCGAACGTGATAACCACTACACTACAGAAACTTGGATATTGATTGTTCCGCAACCCACAACCCGCAAGCCATGCAGAAACGAATTGAGAAAAAGAATCCAGCCAATTAGTGCCAACAAAAAAAATTCCATGTTTCTGCCCTGTCTCGAACAGGGGACCTTTCGCGTGTAAGGCGAACGTGATAACCACTACACTACAGAAACTTGGATATTGATTGTTCCGCAACCCACAACCCGCAAGCCATGCAGAAACGAATTGAGAAAAAGAATCCAGCCAATTAGTGCCAACAAAAAAAATTGCATGTTTCTGCCCTGTCTCGAACAGGGGACATTTCGCGTGTAAGGCGAACGTGATAAACACTACACTACAGAAACTTGGATATTGATTGTTCAGCAACCCCCAACCCGCAAGCCATGCAGAAACGAATTGAGAAAAATAATCCAGCCAATTAGTGGCAACAAAAAAAATTCCATGTTTCTGCCCTGTCTCGAACAGGGGACCTTTCGCGTGTTAGGCGAACGTGATAACCACTACACTACAGAAACTTCCCCTTGATACAAAAACCCACCATTGCAGAAACCAAAGTTTGACAAATTGAAAGGCTTTCTTTGTGTTAAAAGGAAGACATAGTTCCATGTTTCTGCCCTGTCTCGAACAGGGGACCTTTCGCGTGTTAGGCGAACGTGATAACCACTACACTACAGAAACTTGGATATTGATTGTTCCGCAACCCACAACCCGCAAGCCATGCAGAAACGAATTGAGAAAAAGAATCCAGCCAATTAGTGCCAACAAAAAAAATTCCATGTTTCTGCCCTGTCTCGAACAGGGGACCTTTCGCGTGTTAGGCGAACGTGATAACCACTACACTACAGAAACTTCCCCTTGATACAAAAACCCACCATTGCAGAAACCAAAGTTTGACAAATTGAAAGGCTTTCTTTGTGTTAAAAGGAAGACATAGTTCCATGTTTCTGCCCCGTCTCGAACAAGGGACCTTTCGCGTGTTAGGCGAACGTGATAACCACTACACTACAGAAACTTGGATATTGATTGTTCCGCAACCCACAACCCGCAAGCCATGCAGAAACGAATTGAGAAAAATAATCCAGCCAATTAGTGCCAACAAAAAAAATTCCATGTTTCTGCCCTGTCTCGAACAGGGGACCTTTCGCGTGTAAGGCGAACGTGATAACCACTACACTACAGAAACTTGGATATTGATTGTTCCGCAACCCACAACCCGCAAGCCATGCAGAAACGAATTGAGAAAAATAATCCAGCCAATTAGTGCCAACAAAAAAAATTCCATGTTTCTGCCCTGTCTCGAACAGGGGACCTTTCGCGTGTTAGGCGAACGTGATAACCACTACACTACAGAAACTTCCCCTTGATACAAAAACCCACCATTGCAGAAACCAAAGTTTGACAAATTTAAAGGCTTTCTTTGTGTTAAAAGGAACACATAGTTCCTTGTTTCTGCCCAGTTTCGAACAGGGGACCTTTCGCGTGTGAGGCGAACGTGATAACCAGTACACTACAGAAACTTGGATATTGATTGTTCCGCAACCCACAACCCGCAAGCCATGCAGAAACGAATTGAGAAAAAGAATCCAGCCAATTAGTGCCAACAAAAAAAATTGCATGTTTCTGCCCTGTCTCGAACAGGGGACCTTTCGCGTGTTAGGCGAACGTGATAACCACTACACTACAGAAACTTCCCCTTGATACAAAAACCCACCATTGCAGAAACCAAAGTTTGACAAATTGAAAGGCTTTCTTTGTGTTAAAAGGAAGACATAGTTCCATGTTTCTGCCCTGTCTCGAACAGGGGACCTTTCGCGTGTTAGGCGAACGTGATAACCACTACACTACAGAAACTTGGATATTGATTGTTCCGCAACCCACAACCCGCAAGCCATGCAGAAACGAATTGAGAAAAAGAATCCAGCCAATTAGTGCCAACAAAAAAAATTCCATGTTTCTGCCCTGTCTCGAACAGGGGACCTTTCGCGTGTAAGGCGAACGTGATAACCACTACACTACAGAAACTTGGATATTGATTGTTCCGCAACCCACAACCCGCAAGCCATGCAGAAACGAATTGAGAAAAAGAATCCAGCCAATTAGTGCCAACAAAAAAAATTGCATGTTTCTGCCCTGTCTCGAACAGGGGACATTTCGCGTGTAAGGCGAACGTGATAAACACTACACTACAGAAACTTGGATATTGATTGTTCAGCAACCCCCAACCCGCAAGCCATGCAGAAACGAATTGAGAAAAATAATCCAGCCAATTAGTGGCAACAAAAAAAATTCCATGTTTCTGCCCTGTCTCGAACAGGGGACCTTTCGCGTGTTAGGCGAACGTGATAACCACTACACTACAGAAACTTCCCCTTGATACAAAAACCCACCATTGCAGAAACCAAAGTTTGACAAATTGAAAGGCTTTCTTTGTGTTAAAAGGAAGACATAGTTCCATGTTTCTGCCCTGTCTCGAACAGGGGACCTTTCGCGTGTTAGGCGAACGTGATAACCACTACACTACAGAAACTTGGATATTGATTGTTCCGCAACCCACAACCCGCAAGCCATGCAGAAACGAATTGAGAAAAAGAATCCAGCCAATTAGTGCCAACAAAAAAAATTCCATGTTTCTGCCCTGTCTCGAACAGGGGACCTTTCGCGTGTAAGGCGAACGTGATAACCACTACACTACAGAAACTTGGATATTGATTGTTCCGCAACCCACAACCCGCAAGCCATGCAGAAACGAATTGAGAAAAAGAATCCAGCCAATTAGTGCCAACAAAAAAAATTGCATGTTTCTGCCCTGTCTCGAACAGGGGACCTTTCGCGTGTTAGGCGAACGTGATAACCACTACACTACAGAAACTTCCCCTTGATACAAAAACCCACCATTGCAGAAACCAAAGTTTGACAAATTGAAAGGCTTTCTTTGTGTTAAAAGGAAGACATAGTTCCATGTTTCTGCCCCGTCTCGAACAAGGGACCTTTCGCGTGTTAGGCGAACGTGATAACCACTACACTACAGAAACTTGGATATTGATTGTTCCGCAACCCACAACCCGCAAGCCATGCAGAAACGAATTGAGAAAAATAATCCAGCCAATTAGTGCCAACAAAAAAAATTCCATGTTTCTGCCCTGTCTCGAACAGGGGACCTTTCGCGTGTAAGGCGAACGTGATAACCACTACACTACAGAAACTTGGATATTGATTGTTCCGCAACCCACAACCCGCAAGCCATGCAGAAACGAATTGAGAAAAATAATCCAGCCAATTAGTGCCAACAAAAAAAATTCCATGTTTCTGCCCTGTCTCGAACAGGGGACCTTTCGCGTGTTAGGCGAACGTGATAACCACTACACTACAGAAACTTCCCCTTGATACAAAAACCCACCATTGCAGAAACCAAAGTTTGACAAATTTAAAGGCTTTCTTTGTGTTAAAAGGAACACATAGTTCCTTGTTTCTGCCCAGTTTCGAACAGGGGACCTTTCGCGTGTGAGGCGAACGTGATAACCAGTACACTACAGAAACTTGGATATTGATTGTTCCGCAACCCACAACCCGCAAGCCATGCAGAAACGAATTGAGAAAAAGAATCCAGCCAATTAGTGCCAACAAAAAAAATTGCATGTTTCTGCCCTGTCTCGAACAGGGGACCTTTCGCGTGTTAGGCGAACGTGATAACCACTACACTACAGAAACTTCCCCTTGATACAAAAACCCACCATTGCAGAAACCAAAGTTTGACAAATTGAAAGGCTTTCTTTGTGTTAAAAGGAAGACATAGTTCCATGTTTCTGCCCTGTCTCGAACAGGGGACCTTTCGCGTGTTAGGCGAACGTGATAACCACTACACTACAGAAACTTGGATATTGATTGTTCCGCAACCCACAACCCGCAAGCCATGCAGAAACGAATTGAGAAAAAGAATCCAGCCAATTAGTGCCAACAAAAAAAATTCCATGTTTCTGCCCTGTCTCGAACAGGGGACCTTTCGCGTGTAAGGCGAACGTGATAACCACTACACTACAGAAACTTGGATATTGATTGTTCCGCAACCCACAACCCGCAAGCCATGCAGAAACGAATTGAGAAAAATAATCCAGCCAATTAGTGCCAACAAAAAAAATTGCATGTTTCTGCCCTGTCTCGAACAGGGGACCTTTCGCGTGTTAGGCGAACGTGATAACCACTACACTACAGAAACTTCCCCTTGATACAAAAACCCACCATTGCAGAAACCAAAGTTTGACAAATTTAAAGGCTTTCTTTGTGTTAAAAGGAACACATAGTTCCTTGTTTCTGCCCAGTTTCGAACAGGGGACCTTTCGCGTGTGAGGCGAACGTGATAACCACTACACTACAGAAACTTGGATATTGATTGTTCCGCAACCCACAACCCGCAAGCCATGCAGAAACGAATTGAGAAAAAGAATCCAGCCAATTAGTGCCAACAAAAAAAATTGCATGTTTCTGCCCTGTCTCGAACAGGGGACATTTCGCGTGTAAGGCGAACGTGATAAACACTACACTACAGAAACTTGGATATTGATTGTTCAGCAACCCCCAACCCGCAAGCCATGCAGAAACGAATTGAGAAAAATAATCCAGCCAATTAGTGGCAACAAAAAAAATTCCATGTTTCTGCCCTGTCTCGAACAGGGGACCTTTCGCGTGTTAGGCGAACGTGATAACCACTACACTACAGAAACTTCCCCTTGATACAAAAACCCACCATTGCAGAAACCAAAGTTTGACAAATTGAAAGGCTTTCTTTGTGTTAAAAGGAAGACATAGTTCCATGTTTCTGCCCTGTCTCGAACAGGGGACCTTTCGCGTGTGAGGCGAACGTGATAACCACTACACTACAGAAACTTGGATATTGATTGTTCCGCAACCCACAACCCGCAAGCCATGCAGAAACGAATTGAGAAAAAGAATCCAGCCAATTAGTGCCAACAAAAAAAATTGCATGTTTCTGCCCTGTCTCGAACAGGGGACCTTTCGCGTGTTAGGCGAACGTGATAACCACTACACTACAGAAACTTCCCCTTGATACAAAAACCCACCATTGCAGAAACCAAAGTTTGACAAATTGAAAGGCTTTCTTTGTGTTAAAAGGAAGACATAGTTCCATGTTTCTGCCCTGTCTCGAACAGGGGACCTTTCGCGTGTTAGGCGAACGTGATAACCACTACACTACAGAAACTTGGATATTGATTGTTCCGCAACCCACAACCCGCAAGCCATGCAGAAACGAATTGAGAAAAAGAATCCAGCCAATTAGTGCCAACAAAAAAAATTCCATGTTTCTGCCCTGTCTCGAACAGGGGACCTTTCGCGTGTAAGGCGAACGTGATAACCACTACACTACAGAAACTTGGATATTGATTGTTCCGCAACCCACAACCCGCAAGCCATGCAGAAACGAATTGAGAAAAATAATCCAGCCAATTAGTGCCAACAAAAAAAATTGCATGTTTCTGCCCTGTCTCGAACAGGGGACCTTTCGCGTGTTAGGCGAACGTGATAACCACTACACTACAGAAACTTCCCCTTGATACAAAAACCCACCATTGCAGAAACCAAAGTTTGACAAATTTAAAGGCTTTCTTTGTGTTAAAAGGAACACATAGTTCCTTGTTTCTGCCCAGTTTCGAACAGGGGACCTTTCGCGTGTGAGGCGAACGTGATAACCACTACACTACAGAAACTTGGATATTGATTGTTCCGCAACCCACAACCCGCAAGCCATGCAGAAACGAATTGAGAAAAAGAATCCAGCCAATTAGTGCCAACAAAAAAAATTGCATGTTTCTGCCCTGTCTCGAACAGGGGACATTTCGCGTGTAAGGCGAACGTGATAAACACTACACTACAGAAACTTGGATATTGATTGTTCAGCAACCCCCAACCCGCAAGCCATGCAGAAACGAATTGAGAAAAATAATCCAGCCAATTAGTGGCAACAAAAAAAATTCCATGTTTCTGCCCTGTCTCGAACAGGGGACCTTTCGCGTGTTAGGCGAACGTGATAACCACTACACTACAGAAACTTCCCCTTGATACAAAAACCCACCATTGCAGAAACCAAAGTTTGACAAATTGAAAGGCTTTCTTTGTGTTAAAAGGAAGACATAGTTCCATGTTTCTGCCCTGTCTCGAACAGGGGACCTTTCGCGTGTGAGGCGAACGTGATAACCACTACACTACAGAAACTTGGATATTGATTGTTCCGCAACCCACAACCCGCAAGCCATGCAGAAACGAATTGAGAAAAAGAATCCAGCCAATTAGTGCCAACAAAAAAAATTGCATGTTTCTGCCCTGTCTCGAACAGGGGACCTTTCGCGTGTTAGGCGAACGTGATAACCACTACACTACAGAAACTTCCCCTTGATACAAAAACCCACCATTGCAGAAACCAAAGTTTGACAAATTGAAAGGCTTTCTTTGTGTTAAAAGGAAGACATAGTTCCATGTTTCTGCCCTGTCTCGAACAGGGGACCTTTCGCGTGTTAGGCGAACGTGATAACCACTACACTACAGAAACTTGGATATTGATTGTTCCGCAACCCACAACCCGCAAGCCATGCAGAAACGAATTGAGAAAAAGAATCCAGCCAATTAGTGCCAACAAAAAAAATTCCATGTTTCTGCCCTGTCTCGAACAGGGGACCTTTCGCGTGTAAGGCGAACGTGATAACCACTACACTACAGAAACTTGGATATTGATTGTTCCGCAACCCACAACCCGCAAGCCATGCAGAAACGAATTGAGAAAAATAATCCAGCCAATTAGTGCCAACAAAAAAAATTGCATGTTTCTGCCCTGTCTCGAACAGGGGACCTTTCGCGTGTTAGGCGAACGTGATAACCACTACACTACAGAAACTTCCCCTTGATACAAAAACCCACCATTGCAGAAACCAAAGTTTGACAAATTTAAAGGCTTTCTTTGTGTTAAAAGGAACACATAGTTCCTTGTTTCTGCCCAGTTTCGAACAGGGGACCTTTCGCGTGTGAGGCGAACGTGATAACCACTACACTACAGAAACTTGGATATTGATTGTTCCGCAACCCACAACCCGCAAGCCATGCAGAAACGAATTGAGAAAAAGAATCCAGCCAATTAGTGCCAACAAAAAAAATTGCATGTTTCTGCCCTGTCTCGAACAGGGGACATTTCGCGTGTAAGGCGAACGTGATAAACACTACACTACAGAAACTTCCCCTTGATACAAAAACCCACCATTGCAGAAACCAAAGTTTGACAAATTGAAAGGCTTTCTTTGTGTTAAAAGGAAGACATAGTTCCATGTTTCTGCCCCGTCTCGAACAAGGGACCTTTCGCGTGTTAGGCGAACGTGATAACCACTACACTACAGAAACTTGGATATTGATTGTTCCGCAACCCACAACCCGCAAGCCATGCAGAAACGAATTGAGAAAAATAATCCAGCCAATTAGTGCCAACAAAAAAAATTCCATGTTTCTGCCCTGTCTCGAACAGGGGACCTTTCGCGTGTAAGGCGAACGTGATAACCACTACACTACAGAAACTTGGATATTGATTGTTCCGCAACCCACAACCCGCAAGCCATGCAGAAACGAATTGAGAAAAATAATCCAGCCAATTAGTGCCAACAAAAAAAATTCCATGTTTCTGCCCTGTCTCGAACAGGGGACCTTTCGCGTGTTAGGCGAACGTGATAACCACTACACTACAGAAACTTCCCCTTGATACAAAAACCCACCATTGCAGAAACCAAAGTTTGACAAATTTAAAGGCTTTCTTTGTGTTAAAAGGAACACATAGTTCCTTGTTTCTGCCCAGTTTCGAACAGGGGACCTTTCGCGTGTGAGGCGAACGTGATAACCAGTACACTACAGAAACTTGGATATTGATTGTTCCGCAACCCACAACCCGCAAGCCATGCAGAAACGAATTGAGAAAAAGAATCCAGCCAATTAGTGCCAACAAAAAAAATTGCATGTTTCTGCCCTGTCTCGAACAGGGGACCTTTCGCGTGTTAGGCGAACGTGATAACCACTACACTACAGAAACTTCCCCTTGATACAAAAACCCACCATTGCAGAAACCAAAGTTTGACAAATTGAAAGGCTTTCTTTGTGTTAAAAGGAAGACATAGTTCCATGTTTCTGCCCTGTCTCGAACAGGGGACCTTTCGCGTGTTAGGCGAACGTGATAACCACTACACTACAGAAACTTGGATATTGATTGTTCCGCAACCCACAACCCGCAAGCCATGCAGAAACGAATTGAGAAAAAGAATCCAGCCAATTAGTGCCAACAAAAAAAATTCCATGTTTCTGCCCTGTCTCGAACAGGGGACCTTTCGCGTGTAAGGCGAACGTGATAACCACTACACTACAGAAACTTGGATATTGATTGTTCCGCAACCCACAACCCGCAAGCCATGCAGAAACGAATTGAGAAAAAGAATCCAGCCAATTAGTGCCAACAAAAAAAATTGCATGTTTCTGCCCTGTCTCGAACAGGGGACATTTCGCGTGTAAGGCGAACGTGATAAACACTACACTACAGAAACTTGGATATTGATTGTTCAGCAACCCCCAACCCGCAAGCCATGCAGAAACGAATTGAGAAAAATAATCCAGCCAATTAGTGGCAACAAAAAAAATTCCATGTTTCTGCCCTGTCTCGAACAGGGGACCTTTCGCGTGTTAGGCGAACGTGATAACCACTACACTACAGAAACTTCCCCTTGATACAAAAACCCACCATTGCAGAAACCAAAGTTTGACAAATTGAAAGGCTTTCTTTGTGTTAAAAGGAAGACATAGTTCCATGTTTCTGCCCTGTCTCGAACAGGGGACCTTTCGCGTGTTAGGCGAACGTGATAACCACTACACTACAGAAACTTGGATATTGATTGTTCCGCAACCCACAACCCGCAAGCCATGCAGAAACGAATTGAGAAAAAGAATCCAGCCAATTAGTGCCAACAAAAAAAATTCCATGTTTCTGCCCTGTCTCGAACAGGGGACCTTTCGCGTGTTAGGCGAACGTGATAACCACTACACTACAGAAACTTCCCCTTGATACAAAAACCCACCATTGCAGAAACCAAAGTTTGACAAATTGAAAGGCTTTCTTTGTGTTAAAAGGAAGACATAGTTCCATGTTTCTGCCCCGTCTCGAACAAGGGACCTTTCGCGTGTTAGGCGAACGTGATAACCACTACACTACAGAAACTTGGATATTGATTGTTCCGCAACCCACAACCCGCAAGCCATGCAGAAACGAATTGAGAAAAATAATCCAGCCAATTAGTGCCAACAAAAAAAATTCCATGTTTCTGCCCTGTCTCGAACAGGGGACCTTTCGCGTGTAAGGCGAACGTGATAACCACTACACTACAGAAACTTGGATATTGATTGTTCCGCAACCCACAACCCGCAAGCCATGCAGAAACGAATTGAGAAAAATAATCCAGCCAATTAGTGCCAACAAAAAAAATTCCATGTTTCTGCCCTGTCTCGAACAGGGGACCTTTCGCGTGTTAGGCGAACGTGATAACCACTACACTACAGAAACTTCCCCTTGATACAAAAACCCACCATTGCAGAAACCAAAGTTTGACAAATTTAAAGGCTTTCTTTGTGTTAAAAGGAACACATAGTTCCTTGTTTCTGCCCAGTTTCGAACAGGGGACCTTTCGCGTGTGAGGCGAACGTGATAACCAGTACACTACAGAAACTTGGATATTGATTGTTCCGCAACCCACAACCCGCAAGCCATGCAGAAACGAATTGAGAAAAAGAATCCAGCCAATTAGTGCCAACAAAAAAAATTGCATGTTTCTGCCCTGTCTCGAACAGGGGACCTTTCGCGTGTTAGGCGAACGTGATAACCACTACACTACAGAAACTTCCCCTTGATACAAAAACCCACCATTGCAGAAACCAAAGTTTGACAAATTGAAAGGCTTTCTTTGTGTTAAAAGGAAGACATAGTTCCATGTTTCTGCCCTGTCTCGAACAGGGGACCTTTCGCGTGTTAGGCGAACGTGATAACCACTACACTACAGAAACTTGGATATTGATTGTTCCGCAACCCACAACCCGCAAGCCATGCAGAAACGAATTGAGAAAAAGAATCCAGCCAATTAGTGCCAACAAAAAAAATTCCATGTTTCTGCCCTGTCTCGAACAGGGGACCTTTCGCGTGTAAGGCGAACGTGATAACCACTACACTACAGAAACTTGGATATTGATTGTTCCGCAACCCACAACCCGCAAGCCATGCAGAAACGAATTGAGAAAAAGAATCCAGCCAATTAGTGCCAACAAAAAAAATTGCATGTTTCTGCCCTGTCTCGAACAGGGGACATTTCGCGTGTAAGGCGAACGTGATAAACACTACACTACAGAAACTTGGATATTGATTGTTCAGCAACCCCCAACCCGCAAGCCATGCAGAAACGAATTGAGAAAAATAATCCAGCCAATTAGTGGCAACAAAAAAAATTCCATGTTTCTGCCCTGTCTCGAACAGGGGACCTTTCGCGTGTTAGGCGAACGTGATAACCACTACACTACAAAAACTTCCCCTTGATACAAAAACCCACCATTGCAGAAACCAAAGTTTGACAAATTGAAAGGCTTTCTTTGTGTTAAAAGGAAGACATAGTTCCATGTTTCTGCCCTGTCTCGAACAGGGGACCTTTCGCGTGTTAGGCGAACGTGATAACCACTACACTACAGAAACTTGGATATTGATTGTTCCGCAACCCACAACCCGCAAGCCATGCAGAAACGAATTGAGAAAAAGAATCCAGCCAATTAGTGCCAACAAAAAAAATTCCATGTTTCTGCCCTGTCTCGAACAGGGGACCTTTCGCGTGTAAGGCGAACGTGATAACCACTACACTACAGAAACTTGGATATTGATTGTTCCGCAACCCACAACCCGCAAGCCATGCAGAAACGAATTGAGAAAAAGAATCCAGCCAATTAGTGCCAACAAAAAAAATTGCATGTTTCTGCCCTGTCTCGAACAGGGGACCTTTCGCGTGTTAGGCGAACGTGATAACCACTACACTACAGAAACTTCCCCTTGATACAAAAACCCACCATTGCAGAAACCAAAGTTTGACAAATTGAAAGGCTTTCTTTGTGTTAAAAGGAAGACATAGTTCCATGTTTCTGCCCCGTCTCGAACAAGGGACCTTTCGCGTGTTAGGCGAACGTGATAACCACTACACTACAGAAACTTGGATATTGATTGTTCCGCAACCCACAACCCGCAAGCCATGCAGAAACGAATTGAGAAAAATAATCCAGCCAATTAGTGCCAACAAAAAAAATTCCATGTTTCTGCCCTGTCTCGAACAGGGGACCTTTCGCGTGTAAGGCGAACGTGATAACCACTACACTACAGAAACTTGGATATTGATTGTTCCGCAACCCACAACCCGCAAGCCATGCAGAAACGAATTGAGAAAAATAATCCAGCCAATTAGTGCCAACAAAAAAAATTCCATGTTTCTGCCCTGTCTCGAACAGGGGACCTTTCGCGTGTTAGGCGAACGTGATAACCACTACACTACAGAAACTTCCCCTTGATACAAAAACCCACCATTGCAGAAACCAAAGTTTGACAAATTTAAAGGCTTTCTTTGTGTTAAAAGGAACACATAGTTCCTTGTTTCTGCCCAGTTTCGAACAGGGGACCTTTCGCGTGTGAGGCGAACGTGATAACCAGTACACTACAGAAACTTGGATATTGATTGTTCCGCAACCCACAACCCGCAAGCCATGCAGAAACGAATTGAGAAAAAGAATCCAGCCAATTAGTGCCAACAAAAAAAATTGCATGTTTCTGCCCTGTCTCGAACAGGGGACCTTTCGCGTGTTAGGCGAACGTGATAACCACTACACTACAGAAACTTCCCCTTGATACAAAAACCCACCATTGCAGAAACCAAAGTTTGACAAATTGAAAGGCTTTCTTTGTGTTAAAAGGAAGACATAGTTCCATGTTTCTGCCCTGTCTCGAACAGGGGACCTTTCGCGTGTTAGGCGAACGTGATAACCACTACACTACAGAAACTTGGATATTGATTGTTCCGCAACCCACAACCCGCAAGCCATGCAGAAACGAATTGAGAAAAAGAATCCAGCCAATTAGTGCCAACAAAAAAAATTCCATGTTTCTGCCCTGTCTCGAACAGGGGACCTTTCGCGTGTAAGGCGAACGTGATAACCACTACACTACAGAAACTTGGATATTGATTGTTCCGCAACCCACAACCCGCAAGCCATGCAGAAACGAATTGAGAAAAATAATCCAGCCAATTAGTGCCAACAAAAAAAATTGCATGTTTCTGCCCTGTCTCGAACAGGGGACCTTTCGCGTGTTAGGCGAACGTGATAACCACTACACTACAGAAACTTCCCCTTGATACAAAAACCCACCATTGCAGAAACCAAAGTTTGACAAATTTAAAGGCTTTCTTTGTGTTAAAAGGAACACATAGTTCCTTGTTTCTGCCCAGTTTCGAACAGGGGACCTTTCGCGTGTGAGGCGAACGTGATAACCACTACACTACAGAAACTTGGATATTGATTGTTCCGCAACCCACAACCCGCAAGCCATGCAGAAACGAATTGAGAAAAAGAATCCAGCCAATTAGTGCCAACAAAAAAAATTGCATGTTTCTGCCCTGTCTCGAACAGGGGACATTTCGCGTGTAAGGCGAACGTGATAAACACTACACTACAGAAACTTGGATATTGATTGTTCAGCAACCCCCAACCCGCAAGCCATGCAGAAACGAATTGAGAAAAATAATCCAGCCAATTAGTGGCAACAAAAAAAATTCCATGTTTCTGCCCTGTCTCGAACAGGGGACCTTTCGCGTGTTAGGCGAACGTGATAACCACTACACTACAGAAACTTCCCCTTGATACAAAAACCCACCATTGCAGAAACCAAAGTTTGACAAATTGAAAGGCTTTCTTTGTGTTAAAAGGAAGACATAGTTCCATGTTTCTGCCCTGTCTCGAACAGGGGACCTTTCGCGTGTGAGGCGAACGTGATAACCACTACACTACAGAAACTTGGATATTGATTGTTCCGCAACCCACAACCCGCAAGCCATGCAGAAACGAATTGAGAAAAAGAATCCAGCCAATTAGTGCCAACAAAAAAAATTGCATGTTTCTGCCCTGTC
>NC_134690.1:5067822-5165322 GCF_050947455.1 Rhinoderma darwinii | reverse complement strand
ATAACCACTACACTACAGAAACTTGGATATTGATTGTTCCGCAACCCACAACCCGCAAGCCATGCAGAAACGAATTGAGAAAAAGAATCCAGCCAATTAGTGGCAACATAAAAAATTCCATGTTTCTGCCCTGTCTCGAACAGGGGACCTTTCGCGTGTTAGGCGAACGTGATAACCACTACACTACAGAAACTTGGATATTGATTGTTCCGCAACCCACAACCCGCAAGCCATGCAGAAACTAATTGAGAAAAAGAATCCAGCCAATTAGTGGCAACATAAAAAATTCCATGTTTCTGCCCTGTCTCGAACAGGGGACATTTCGCGTGTAAGGCGAACGTGATAAACACTACACTACAGAAACTTGGATATTGATTGTTCAGCAACCCACAACCCGCAAGCCATGCAGAAACGAATTGAGAAAAATAATCCAGCCAATTAGTGGCAACAAAAAAAATTCCATGTTTCTGCCCTGTCTCGAACAGGGGACCTTTCGCGTGTTAGGCGAACGTGATAACCACTGCACTACAGAAACTTCCCCTTGATACAAAAACCCACCATTGCAGAAACCAAAGTTTGACAAATTTAAAGGCTTTCTTTGTGTTAAAAGGAACACATAGTTCCTTGTTTCTGCACAGTTTCGAACAGGGGACCTTTCGCGTGTGAGGCGAACGTGATAACCACTACACTACAGAAACTTGGATATTGATTGTTCCGCAACCCACAACCCGCAAGCCATGCAGAAACGAATTGAGAAAAAGAATCCAGCCAATTAGTGCCAACAAAAAAAATTCCATGTTTCTGCCCTGTCTCGAACAGGGGACCTTTCGCGTGTAAGGCGAACGTGATAACCACTACACTACAGAAACTTGGATATTGATTGTTCCGCAACCCACAACCCGCAAGCCATGCAGAAACGAATTGAGAAAAATAATCCAGCCAATTAGTGCCAACAAAAAAAATTCCATGTTTCTGCCCTGTCTCGAACAGGGGACCTTTCGCGTGTTAGGCGAACGTGATAACCACTACACTACAGAAACTTCCCCTTGATACAAAAACCCACCATTGCAGAAACCAAAGTTTGACAAATTTAAAGGCTTTCTTTGTGTTAAAAGGAACACATAGTTCCTTGTTTCTGCCCAGTTTCGAACAGGGGACCTTTCGCGTGTGAGGCGAACGTGATAACCACTACACTACAGAAACTTGGATATTGATTGTTCCGCAACCCACAACCCGCAAGCCATGCAGAAACGAATTGAGAAAAAGAATCCAGCCAATTAGTGGCAACAAAAAAAATTGCATGTTTCTGCCCTGTCTCGAACAGGGGACCTTTCGCGTGTTAGGCGAACGTGATAACCACTACACTACAGAAACTTCCCCTTGATACAAAAACCCACCATTGCAGAAACCAAAGTTTGACAAATTGAAAGGCTTTCTTTGTGTTAAAAGGAAGACATAGTTCCATGTTTCTGCCCTGTCTCGAACAGGGGACCTTTCGCGTGTTAGGCGAACGTGATAACCACTACACTACAGAAACTTGGATATTGATTGTTCCGCAACCCACAACCCGCAAGCCATGCAGAAACGAATTGAGAAAAAGAATCCAGCCAATTAGTGCCAACAAAAAAAATTCCATGTTTCTGCCCTGTCTCGAACAGGGGACCTTTCGCGTGTAAGGCGAACGTGATAACCACTACACTACAGAAACTTGGATATTGATTGTTCCGCAACCCACAACCCGCAAGCCATGCAGAAACTAATTGAGAAAAAGAATCCAGCCAATTAGTGCCAACAAAAAAAATTGCATGTTTCTGACCTGTCTCGAACAGGGGACCTTTCGCGTGTTAGGCGAACGTGATAACCACTACACTACAGAAACTTCCCCTTGATACAAAAACCCACCATTGCAGAAACCAAAGTTTGACAAATTTAAAGGCTTTCTTTGTGTTAAAAGGAACACATAGTTCCTTGTTTCTGCCCAGTTTCAAACAGGGGACCTTTCGCGTGTGAGGCGAACGTGATAACCACTACACTACAGAAACTTGGATATTGATTGTTCCGCAACCCACAACCCGCAAGCCATGCAGAAACGAATTGAGAAAAAGAATCCAGCCAATTAGTGCCAACAAAAAAAATTGGATGTTTCTGCCCTGTCTCGAACAGGGGACCTTTCGCGTGTTAGGCGAACGTGATAACCACTACACTACAGAAACTTCCCCTTGATACAAAAACCCACCATTGCAGAAACCAAAGTTTGACAAATTGAAAGGCTTTCTTTGTGTTAAAAGTAAGACATAGTTCCATGTTTCTGCCCTGTCTCGAACAGGGGACCTTTCACGTGTTAGGCGAACGTGATAACCACTACACTACAGAAACTTGGATATTGATTGTTCCGCAACCCACAACCCGCAAGCCATGCAGAAACGAATTGAGAAAAAGAATCCAGCCAATTAGTGCCAACAAAAAAAATTCCATGTTTCTGCCCTGTCTCGAACAGGGGACCTTTCGCGTGTAAGGCGAACGTGATAACCACTACACTACAGAAACTTGGATATTGATTGTTCCGCAACCCACAACCCGCAAGCCATGCAGAAACGAATTGAGAAAAATAATCCAGCCAATTAGTGCCAACAAAAAAAATTGCATGTTTCTGCCCTGTCTCGAACAGGGGACCTTTCGCGTGTTAGGCGAACGTGATAACCACTACACTACAGAAACTTCCCCTTGATACAAAAACCCACCATTGCAGAAACCAAAGTTTGACAAATTTAAAGGCTTTCTTTGTGTTAAAAGGAACACATAGTTCCTTGTTTCTGCCCAGTTTCGAACAGGGGACCTTTCGCGTGTGAGGCGAACGTGATAACCACTTCACTACAGAAACTTGGATATTGATTGTTCCGCAACCCACAACCCGCAAGCCATGCAGAAACGAATTGAGAAAAAGAATCCAGCCAATTAGTGCCAACAAAAAAAATTCCATGTTTCTGCCCTGTCTCGAACAGGGGACCTTTCGCGTGTAAGGCGAACGTGATAACCACTACACTACAGAAACTTGGATATTGATTGTTCCGCAACCCACAACCCGCAAGCCATGCAGAAACGAATTGAGAAAAATAATCCAGCCAATTAGTGGCAACAAAAAAAATTCCATGTTTCTGCCCTGTCTCGAACAGGGGACCTTTCGCGTGTTAGGCGAACGTGATAACCACTACACTACAGAAACTTCCCCTTGATACAAAAACCCACCATTGCAGAAACCAAAGTTTGACAAATTTAAAGGCTTTCTTTGTGTTAAAAGGAACACATAGTTCCTTGTTTCTGCCCAGTTTCGAACAGGGGACCTTTCGCGTGTGAGGCGAACGTGATAACCACTACACTACAGAAACTTGGATATTGATTATTCCGCAACCCACAACCCGCAAGCCATGCAGAAACGAATTGAGAAAAAGAATCCAGCCAATTAGTGCCAACAAAAAAAATTCCATGTTTCTGCCCTGTCTCGAACAGGGGACCTTTCGCGTGTAAGGCGAACGTGATAACCACTACACTACAGAAACTTGGATATTGATTGTTCCGCAACCCACAACCCGCAAGCCATGCAGAAACGAATTGAGAAAAATAATCCAGCCAATTAGTGCCAACAAAAAAAATTGCATGTTTCTGCCCTGTCTCGAACAGGGGACCTTTCGCGTGGTAGGCGAACGTGATAACCACTACACTACAGAAACTTCCCCTTGATACAAAAACCCACCATTGCAGAAACCAAAGTTTGACAAATTGAAAGGCTTTCTTTGTGTTAAAAGGAAGACATAGTTCCATGTTTCTGCCCTGTCTCGAACAGGGGACCTTTCGCGTGTTAGGCGAACGTGATAACCACTACACTACAGAAACTTGGATATTGATTGTTCCGCAACCCACAACCCGCAAGCCATGCAGAAACGAATTGAGAAAAATAATCCAGCCAATTAGTGCCAACAAAAAAAATTCCATGTTTCTGCCCTGTCTCGAACAGGGGACCTTTCGCGTGTTAGGCGAACGTGATAACCACTACACTACAGAAACTTCCCCTTGATACAAAAACCCACCATTGCAGAAACCAAAGTTTGACAAATTTAAAGGCTTTCTTTGTGTTAAAAGGAACACATAGTTCCTTGTTTCTGCCCAGTTTCGAACAGGGGACCTTTCGCGTGTGAGGCGAACGTGATAACCACTACACTACAGAAACTTGGATATTGATTGTTCCGCAACCCACAACCCGCAAGCCATGCAGAAACGAATTGAGAAAAAGAATCCAGCCAATTAGTGGCAACAAAAAAAATTGCATGTTTCTGCCCTGTCTCGAACAGGGGACCTTTCGCGTGTTAGGCGAACGTGATAACCACTACACTACAGAAACTTCCCCTTGATACAAAAACCCACCATTGCAGAAACCAAAGTTTGACAAATTGAAAGGCTTTCTTTGTGTTAAAAGGAAGACATAGTTCCATGTTTCTGCCCTGTCTCGAACAGGGGACCTTTCGCGTGTTAGGCGAACGTGATAACCACTACACTACAGAAACTTGGATATTGATTGTTCCGCAACCCACAACCCGCAAGCCATGCAGAAACGAATTGAGAAAAAGAATCCAGCCAATTAGTGCCAACAAAAAAAATTCCATGTTTCTGCCCTGTCTCGAACAGGGGACCTTTCGCGTGTAAGGCGAACGTGATAACCACTACACTACAGAAACTTGGATATTGATTGTTCCGCAACCCACAACCCGCAAGCCATGCAGAAACTAATTGAGAAAAAGAATCCAGCCAATTAGTGCCAACAAAAAAAATTGCATGTTTCTGACCTGTCTCGAACAGGGGACCTTTCGCGTGTTAGGCGAACGTGATAACCACTACACTACAGAAACTTCCCCTTGATACAAAAACCCACCATTGCAGAAACCAAAGTTTGACAAATTTAAAGGCTTTCTTTGTGTTAAAAGGAACACATAGTTCCTTGTTTCTGCCCAGTTTCAAACAGGGGACCTTTCGCGTGTGAGGCGAACGTGATAACCACTACACTACAGAAACTTGGATATTGATTGTTCCGCAACCCACAACCCGCAAGCCATGCAGAAACGAATTGAGAAAAAGAATCCAGCCAATTAGTGCCAACAAAAAAAATTGGATGTTTCTGCCCTGTCTCGAACAGGGGACCTTTCGCGTGTTAGGCGAACGTGATAACCACTACACTACAGAAACTTCCCCTTGATACAAAAACCCACCATTGCAGAAACCAAAGTTTGACAAATTGAAAGGCTTTCTTTGTGTTAAAAGTAAGACATAGTTCCATGTTTCTGCCCTGTCTCGAACAGGGGACCTTTCACGTGTTAGGCGAACGTGATAACCACTACACTACAGAAACTTGGATATTGATTGTTCCGCAACCCACAACCCGCAAGCCATGCAGAAACGAATTGAGAAAAAGAATCCAGCCAATTAGTGCCAACAAAAAAAATTCCATGTTTCTGCCCTGTCTCGAACAGGGGACCTTTCGCGTGTAAGGCGAACGTGATAACCACTACACTACAGAAACTTGGATATTGATTGTTCCGCAACCCACAACCCGCAAGCCATGCAGAAACGAATTGAGAAAAATAATCCAGCCAATTAGTGCCAACAAAAAAAATTGCATGTTTCTGCCCTGTCTCGAACAGGGGACCTTTCGCGTGTTAGGCGAACGTGATAACCACTACACTACAGAAACTTCCCCTTGATACAAAAACCCACCATTGCAGAAACCAAAGTTTGACAAATTTAAAGGCTTTCTTTGTGTTAAAAGGAACACATAGTTCCTTGTTTCTGCCCAGTTTCGAACAGGGGACCTTTCGCGTGTGAGGCGAACGTGATAACCACTTCACTACAGAAACTTGGATATTGATTGTTCCGCAACCCACAACCCGCAAGCCATGCAGAAACGAATTGAGAAAAAGAATCCAGCCAATTAGTGCCAACAAAAAAAATTCCATGTTTCTGCCCTGTCTCGAACAGGGGACCTTTCGCGTGTAAGGCGAACGTGATAACCACTACACTACAGAAACTTGGATATTGATTGTTCCGCAACCCACAACCCGCAAGCCATGCAGAAACGAATTGAGAAAAATAATCCAGCCAATTAGTGGCAACAAAAAAAATTCCATGTTTCTGCCCTGTCTCGAACAGGGGACCTTTCGCGTGTTAGGCGAACGTGATAACCACTACACTACAGAAACTTCCCCTTGATACAAAAACCCACCATTGCAGAAACCAAAGTTTGACAAATTTAAAGGCTTTCTTTGTGTTAAAAGGAACACATAGTTCCTTGTTTCTGCCCAGTTTCGAACAGGGGACCTTTCGCGTGTGAGGCGAACGTGATAACCACTACACTACAGAAACTTGGATATTGATTGTTCCGCAACCCACAACCCGCAAGCCATGCAGAAACGAATTGAGAAAAAGAATCCAGCCAATTAGTGCCAACAAAAAAAATTCCATGTTTCTGCCCTGTCTCGAACAGGGGACCTTTCGCGTGTAAGGCGAACGTGATAACCACTACACTACAGAAACTTGGATATTGATTGTTCCGCAACCCACAACCCGCAAGCCATGCAGAAACGAATTGAGAAAAATAATCCAGCCAATTAGTGCCAACAAAAAAAATTGCATGTTTCTGCCCTGTCTCGAACAGGGGACCTTTCGCGTGGTAGGCGAACGTGATAACCACTACACTACAGAAACTTCCCCTTGATACAAAAACCCACCATTGCAGAAACCAAAGTTTGACAAATTGAAAGGCTTTCTTTGTGTTAAAAGGAAGACATAGTTCCATGTTTCTGCCCTGTCTCGAACAGGGGACCTTTCGCGTGTTAGGCGAACGTGATAACCACTACACTACAGAAACTTGGATATTGATTGTTCCGCAACCCACAACCCGCAAGCCATGCAGAAACGAATTGAGAAAAAGAATCCAGCCAATTAGTGCCAACAAAAAAAATTCCATGTTTCTGCCCTGTCTCGAACAGGGGACCTTTCGCGTGTAAGGCGAACGTGATAACCACTACACTACAGAAACTTGGATATTGATTGTTCCGCAACCCACAACCCGCAAGCCATGCAGAAACGAATTGAGAAAAATAATCCAGCCAATTAGTGCCAACAAAAAAAATTGCATGTTTCTGCCCTGTCTCGAACAGGGGACCTTTCGCGTGTTAGGCGAACGTGATAACCACTACACTACAGAAGCCTTTAAATTTGTCAAACTTTGGTTTCTGCAATGGTGGGTTTTTGTATCAAGGGGAAGTTTCTGCCCTGTCTCGAACAGGGGACCTTTCGCGTGTTAGGCGAACGTGATAACCACTACACTACAGAAACTTCCCCTTGATACAAAAACCCACCATTGCAGAAACCAAAGTTTGACAAATTTAAAGGCTTTCTTTGTGTTAAAAGGAACACATAGTTCCTTGTTTCTGCCCAGTTTCGAACAGGGGACCTTTCGCGTGTGAGGCGAACGTGATAACCACTACACTACAGAAACTTGGATATTGATTGTTCCGCAACCCACAACCCGCAAGCCATGCAGAAACGAATTGAGAAAAAGAATCCAGCCAATTAGTGCCAACAAAAAAAATTGCATGTTTCTGCCCTGTCTCGAACAGGGGACATTTCGCGTGTAAGGCGAACGTGATAAACACTACACTACAGAAACTTGGATGTTGATTGTTCAGCAACCCACAACCCGCAAGCCATGCAGAAACGAATTGAGAAAAATAATCCAGCCAATTAGTGGCAACAAAAAAAATTCCATGTTTCTGCCCTGTCTCGAACAGGGGACCTTTCGCGTGTTAGGCGAACGTGATAACCACTACACTACAGAAACTTCCCCTTGATACAAAAACCCACCATTGCAGAAACCAAAGTTTGACAAATTTAAAGGCTTTCTTTGTGTTAAAAGGAACACATAGTTCCTTGTTTCTGCCCAGTTTCAAACAGGGGACCTTTCGCGTGTGAGGCGAACGTGATAACCACTACACTACAGAAACTTGGATATTGATTGTTCCGCAACCCACAACCCGCAAGCCATGCAGAAACGAATTGAGAAAAAGAATCCAGCCAATTAGTGCCAACAAAAAAAATTGCATGTTTCTGCCCTGTCTCGAACAGGGGACCTTTCGCGTGTTAGGCGAACGTGATAACCACTACACTACAGAAACTTCCCCTTGATACAAAAACCCACCATTGCAGAAACCAAAGTTTGACAAATTGAAAGGCTTTCTTTGTGTTAAAAGGAAGACATAGTTCCATGTTTCTGCCCTGTCTCGAACAGGGGACCTTTCGCGTGTTAGGCGAACGTGATAACCACTACACTACAGAAACTTGGATATTGATTGTTCCGCAACCCACAACCCGCAAGCCATGCAGAAACGAATTGAGAAAAAGAATCCAGCCAATTAGTGGCAACATAAAAAATTCCATGTTTCTGCCCTGTCTCGAACAGGGGACCTTTCGCGTGTTAGGCGAACGTGATAACCACTACACTACAGAAACTTGGATATTGATTGTTCCGCAACCCACAACCCGCAAGCCATGCAGAAACTAATTGAGAAAAAGAATCCAGCCAATTAGTGGCAACATAAAAAATTCCATGTTTCTGCCCTGTCTCGAACAGGGGACATTTCGCGTGTAAGGCGAACGTGATAAACACTACACTACAGAAACTTGGATATTGATTGTTCAGCAACCCACAACCCGCAAGCCATGCAGAAACGAATTGAGAAAAATAATCCAGCCAATTAGTGGCAACAAAAAAAATTCCATGTTTCTGCCCTGTCTCGAACAGGGGACCTTTCGCGTGTTAGGCGAACGTGATAACCACTGCACTACAGAAACTTCCCCTTGATACAAAAACCCACCATTGCAGAAACCAAAGTTTGACAAATTTAAAGGCTTTCTTTGTGTTAAAAGGAACACATAGTTCCTTGTTTCTGCACAGTTTCGAACAGGGGACCTTTCGCGTGTGAGGCGAACGTGATAACCACTACACTACAGAAACTTGGATATTGATTGTTCCGCAACCCACAACCCGCAAGCCATGCAGAAACGAATTGAGAAAAAGAATCCAGCCAATTAGTGCCAACAAAAAAAATTCCATGTTTCTGCCCTGTCTCGAACA
This sequence comes from Rhinoderma darwinii, assembly GCF_050947455.1. Lineage (NCBI taxonomy): Eukaryota > Metazoa > Chordata > Amphibia > Anura > Rhinodermatidae > Rhinoderma > Rhinoderma darwinii. Next base: position 5,156,141 of record NC_134690.1, on the reverse strand, counting down.
GGGGACCTTTCGCGTGTAAGGCGAACGTGATAACCACTACACTACAGAAACTTGGATATTGATTGTTCCGCAACCCACAACCCGCAAGCCATGCAGAAACGAATTGAGAAAAATAATCCAGCCAATTAGTGCCAACAAAAAAAATTCCATGTTTCTGCCCTGTCTCGAACAGGGGACCTTTCGCGTGTTAGGCGAACGTGATAACCACTACACTACAGAAACTTCCCCTTGATACAAAAACCCACCATTGCAGAAACCAAAGTTTGACAAATTTAAAGGCTTTCTTTGTGTTAAAAGGAACACATAGTTCCTTGTTTCTGCCCAGTTTCGAACAGGGGACCTTTCGCGTGTTAGGCGAACGTGATAACCACTACACTACAGAAACTTGGATATTGATTGTTCCGCAACCCACAACCCGCAAGCCATGCAGAAACGAATTGAGAAAAAGAATCCAGCCAATTAGTGCCAACAAAAAAAATTCCATGTTTCTGCCCTGTCTCGAACAGGGGACCTTTCGCGTGTAAGGCGAACGTGATAACCACTACACTACAGAAACTTGGATATTGATTGTTCCGCAACCCACAACCCGCAAGCCATGCAGAAACGAATTGAGAAAAATAATCCAGCCAATTAGTGCCAACAAAAAAAATTGCATGTTTCTGCCCTGTCTCGAACAGGGGACCTTTCGCGTGTTAGGCGAACGTGATAACCACTACACTACAGAAGCCTTTAAATTTGTCAAACTTTGGTTTCTGCAATGGTGGGTTTTTGTATCAAGGGGAAGTTTCTGCCCTGTCTCGAACAGGGGACCTTTCGCGTGTTAGGCGAACGTGATAACCACTACACTACAGAAACTTCCCCTTGATACAAAAACCCACCATTGCAGAAACCAAAGTTTGACAAATTTAAAGGCTTTCTTTGTGTTAAAAGGAACACATAGTTCCTTGTTTCTGCCCAGTTTCGAACAGGGGACCTTTCGCGTGTGAGGCGAACGTGATAACCACTACACTACAGAAACTTGGATATTGATTGTTCCGCAACCCACAACCCGCAAGCCATGCAGAAACGAATTGAGAAAAAGAATCCAGCCAATTAGTGCCAACAAAAAAAATTGCATGTTTCTGCCCTGTCTCGAACAGGGGACATTTCGCGTGTAAGGCGAACGTGATAAACACTACACTACAGAAACTTGGATGTTGATTGTTCAGCAACCCACAACCCGCAAGCCATGCAGAAACGAATTGAGAAAAATAATCCAGCCAATTAGTGGCAACAAAAAAAATTCCATGTTTCTGCCCTGTCTCGAACAGGGGACCTTTCGCGTGTTAGGCGAACGTGATAACCACTACACTACAGAAACTTCCCCTTGATACAAAAACCCACCATTGCAGAAACCAAAGTTTGACAAATTTAAAGGCTTTCTTTGTGTTAAAAGGAACACATAGTTCCTTGTTTCTGCCCAGTTTCAAACAGGGGACCTTTCGCGTGTGAGGCGAACGTGATAACCACTACACTACAGAAACTTGGATATTGATTGTTCCGCAACCCACAACCCGCAAGCCATGCAGAAACGAATTGAGAAAAAGAATCCAGCCAATTAGTGCCAACAAAAAAAATTGCATGTTTCTGCCCTGTCTCGAACAGGGGACCTTTCGCGTGTTAGGCGAACGTGATAACCACTACACTACAGAAACTTCCCCTTGATACAAAAACCCACCATTGCAGAAACCAAAGTTTGACAAATTGAAAGGCTTTCTTTGTGTTAAAAGGAAGACATAGTTCCATGTTTCTGCCCTGTCTCGAACAGGGGACCTTTCGCGTGTTAGGCGAACGTGATAACCACTACACTACAGAAACTTGGATATTGATTGTTCCGCAACCCACAACCCGCAAGCCATGCAGAAACGAATTGAGAAAAAGAATCCAGCCAATTAGTGGCAACATAAAAAATTCCATGTTTCTGCCCTGTCTCGAACAGGGGACCTTTCGCGTGTTAGGCGAACGTGATAACCACTACACTACAGAAACTTGGATATTGATTGTTCCGCAACCCACAACCCGCAAGCCATGCAGAAACTAATTGAGAAAAAGAATCCAGCCAATTAGTGGCAACATAAAAAATTCCATGTTTCTGCCCTGTCTCGAACAGGGGACATTTCGCGTGTAAGGCGAACGTGATAAACACTACACTACAGAAACTTGGATATTGATTGTTCAGCAACCCACAACCCGCAAGCCATGCAGAAACGAATTGAGAAAAATAATCCAGCCAATTAGTGGCAACAAAAAAAATTCCATGTTTCTGCCCTGTCTCGAACAGGGGACCTTTCGCGTGTTAGGCGAACGTGATAACCACTGCACTACAGAAACTTCCCCTTGATACAAAAACCCACCATTGCAGAAACCAAAGTTTGACAAATTTAAAGGCTTTCTTTGTGTTAAAAGGAACACATAGTTCCTTGTTTCTGCACAGTTTCGAACAGGGGACCTTTCGCGTGTGAGGCGAACGTGATAACCACTACACTACAGAAACTTGGATATTGATTGTTCCGCAACCCACAACCCGCAAGCCATGCAGAAACGAATTGAGAAAAAGAATCCAGCCAATTAGTGCCAACAAAAAAAATTCCATGTTTCTGCCCTGTCTCGAACAGGGGACCTTTCGCGTGTAAGGCGAACGTGATAACCACTACACTACAGAAACTTGGATATTGATTGTTCCGCAACCCACAACCCGCAAGCCATGCAGAAACGAATTGAGAAAAAGAATCCAGCCAATTAGTGCCAACAAAAAAAATTGCATGTTTCTGCCCTGTCTCGAACAGGGGACCTTTCGCGTGTTAGGCGAACGTGATAACCACTACACTACAGAAACTTCCCCTTGATACAAAAACCCACCATTGCAGAAACCAAAGTTTGACAAATTGAAAGGCTTTCTTTGTGTTAAAAGGAAGACATAGTTCCATGTTTCTGCCCTGTCTCGAACAGGGGACCTTTCGCGTGTTAGGCGAACGTGATAACCACTACACTACAGAAACTTGGATATTGATTGTTCCGCAACCCACAACCCGCAAGCCATGCAGAAACGAATTGAGAAAAAGAATCCAGCCAATTAGTGGCAACATAAAAAATTCCATGTTTCTGCCCTGTCTCGAACAGGGGACCTTTCGCGTGTTAGGCGAACGTGATAACCACTACACTACAGAAACTTGGATATTGATTGTTCCGCAACCCACAACCCGCAAGCCATGCAGAAACTAATTGAGAAAAAGAATCCAGCCAATTAGTGGCAACATAAAAAATTCCATGTTTCTGCCCTGTCTCGAACAGGGGACATTTCGCGTGTAAGGCGAACGTGATAAACACTACACTACAGAAACTTGGATATTGATTGTTCAGCAACCCACAACCCGCAAGCCATGCAGAAACGAATTGAGAAAAATAATCCAGCCAATTAGTGGCAACAAAAAAAATTCCATGTTTCTGCCCTGTCTCGAACAGGGGACCTTTCGCGTGTTAGGCGAACGTGATAACCACTGCACTACAGAAACTTCCCCTTGATACAAAAACCCACCATTGCAGAAACCAAAGTTTGACAAATTTAAAGGCTTTCTTTGTGTTAAAAGGAACACATAGTTCCTTGTTTCTGCACAGTTTCGAACAGGGGACCTTTCGCGTGTGAGGCGAACGTGATAACCACTACACTACAGAAACTTGGATATTGATTGTTCCGCAACCCACAACCCGCAAGCCATGCAGAAACGAATTGAGAAAAAGAATCCAGCCAATTAGTGCCAACAAAAAAAATTCCATGTTTCTGCCCTGTCTCGAACAGGGGACCTTTCGCGTGTAAGGCGAACGTGATAACCACTACACTACAGAAACTTGGATATTGATTGTTCCGCAACCCACAACCCGCAAGCCATGCAGAAACGAATTGAGAAAAATAATCCAGCCAATTAGTGCCAACAAAAAAAATTCCATGTTTCTGCCCTGTCTCGAACAGGGGACCTTTCGCGTGTTAGGCGAACGTGATAACCACTACACTACAGAAACTTCCCCTTGATACAAAAACCCACCATTGCAGAAACCAAAGTTTGACAAATTTAAAGGCTTTCTTTGTGTTAAAAGGAACACATAGTTCCTTGTTTCTGCCCAGTTTCGAACAGGGGACCTTTCGCGTGTAAGGCGAACGTGATAACCACTACACTACAGAAACTTGGATATTGATTGTTCCGCAACCCACAACCCGCAAGCCATGCAGAAACGAATTGAGAAAAAGAATCCAGCCAATTAGTGCCAACAAAAAAAATTGCATGTTTCTGCCCTGTCTCGAACAGGGGACCTTTCGCGTGTTAGGCGAACGTGATAACCACTACACTACAGAAACTTCCCCTTGATACAAAAACCCACCATTGCAGAAACCAAAGTTTGACAAATTGAAAGGCTTTCTTTGTGTTAAAAGGAAGACATAGTTCCATGTTTCTGCCCTGTCTCGAACAGGGGACCTTTCGCGTGTTAGGCAAACGTGATAACCACTACACTACAGAAACTTGGATATTGATTGTTCCGCAACCCACAACCCGCAAGCCATGCAGAAACGAATTGAGAAAAAGAATCCAGCCAATTAGTGCCAACAAAAAAAATTCCATGTTTCTGCCCTGTCTCGAACAGGGGACCTTTCGCGTGTAAGGCGAACGTGATAACCACTACACTACAGAAACTTGGATATTGATTGTTCCGCAACCCACAACCCGCAAGCCATGCAGAAACTAATTGAGAAAAAGAATCCAGCCAATTAGTGCCAACAAAAAAAATTGCATGTTTCTGACCTGTCTCGAACAGGGGACCTTTCGCGTGTTAGGCGAACGTGATAACCACTACACTACAGAAACTTCCCCTTGATACAAAAACCCACCATTGCAGAAACCAAAGTTTGACAAATTTAAAGGCTTTCTTTGTGTTAAAAGGAACACATAGTTCCTTGTTTCTGCCCAGTTTCAAACAGGGGACCTTTCGCGTGTGAGGCGAACGTGATAACCACTACACTACAGAAACTTGGATATTGATTGTTCCGCAACCCACAACCCGCAAGCCATGCAGAAACGAATTGAGAAAAAGAATCCAGCCAATTAGTGCCAACAAAAAAAATTGCATGTTTCTGCCCTGTCTCGAACAGGGGACCTTTCGCGTGTTAGGCGAACGTGATAACCACTACACTACAGAAACTTCCCCTTGATACAAAAACCCACCATTGCAGAAACCAAAGTTTGACAAATTGAAAGGCTTTCTTTGTGTTAAAAGGAAGACATAGTTCCATGTTTCTGCCCTGTCTCGAACAGGGGACCTTTCACGTGTTAGGCGAACGTGATAACCACTACACTACAGAAACTTGGATATTGATTGTTCCGCAACCCACAACCCGCAAGCCATGCAGAAACGAATTGAGAAAAAGAATCCAGCCAATTAGTGCCAACAAAAAAAATTCCATGTTTCTGCCCTGTCTCGAACAGGGGACCTTTCGCGTGTAAGGCGAACGTGATAACCACTACACTACAGAAACTTGGATAATAAATGTTCCGCAACCCACAACCCGCAAGCCATGCAGAAACGAATTGAGAAAAATAATCCAGCCAATTAGTGCCAACAAAAAAAATTGCATGTTTCTGCCCTGTCTCGAACAGGGGACCTTTCGCGTGTTAGGCGAACGTGATAACCACTACACTACAGAAACTTCCCCTTGATACAAAAACCCACCATTGCAGAAACCAAAGTTTGACAAATTTAAAGGCTTTCTTTGTGTTAAAAGGAACACATAGTTCCTTGTTTCTGCCCAGTTTCGAACAGGGGACCTTTCGCGTGTGAGGCGAACGTGATAACCACTACACTACAGAAACTTGGATATTGATTGTTCCGCAACCCACAACCCGCAAGCCATGCAGAAACGAATTGAGAAAAAGAATCCAGCCAATTAGTGGCAACATAAAAAATTCCATGTTTCTGCCCTGTCTCGAACAGGGGACCTTTCGCGTGTTAGGCGAACGTGATAACCACTACACTACAGAAACTTGGATATTGATTGTTCCGCAACCCACAACCCGCAAGCCATGCAGAAACGAATTGAGAAAAAGAATCCAGCCAATTAGTGCCAACAAAAAAAATTCCATGTTTCTGCCCTGTCTCGAACAGGGGACCTTTCGCGTGTAAGGCGAACGTGATAACCACTACACTACAGAAACTTGGATATTGATTGTTCCGCAACCCACAACCCGCAAGCCATGCAGAAACGAATTGAGAAAAATAATCCAGCCAATTAGTGCCAACAAAAAAAATTGCATGTTTCTGCCCTGTCTCGAACAGGGGACCTTTCGCGTGTTAGGCGAACGTGATAACCACTACACTACAGAAACTTCCCCTTGATACAAAAACCCACCATTGCAGAAACCAAAGTTTGACAAATTTAAAGGCTTTCTTTGTGTTAAAAGGAACACATAGTTCCTTGTTTCTGCCCAGTTTCGAACAGGGGACCTTTCGCGTGTGAGGCGAACGTGATAACCACTACACTACAGAAACTTGGATATTGATTGTTCCGCAACCCACAACCCGCAAGCCATGCAGAAACGAATTGAGAAAAAGAATCCAGCCAATTAGTGCCAACAAAAAAAATTGCATGTTTCTGCCCTGTCTCGAACAGGGGACATTTCGCGTGTAAGGCGAACGTGATAAACACTACACTACAGAAACTTGGATATTGATTGTTCAGCAACCCACAACCCGCAAGCCATGCAGAAACGAATTGAGAAAAATAATCCAGCCAATTAGTGGCAACAAAAAAAATTCCATGTTTCTGCCCTGTCTCGAACAGGGGACCTTTCGCGTGTTAGGCGAACGTGATAACCACTACACTACAGAAACTTCCCCTTGATACAAAAACCCACCATTGCAGAAACCAAAGTTTGACAAATTGAAAGGCTTTCTTTGTGTTAAAAGGAAGACATAGTTCCATGTTTCTGCCCTGTCTCGAACAGGGGACCTTTCACGTGTTAGGCGAACGTGATAACCACTACACTACAGAAACTTGGATATTGATTGTTCCGCAACCCACAACCCGCAAGCCATGCAGAAACGAATTGAGAAAAAGAATCCAGCCAATTAGTGCCAACAAAAAAAATTCCATGTTTCTGCCCTGTCTCGAACAGGGGACCTTTCGCGTGTAAGGCGAACGTGATAACCACTACACTACAGAAACTTGGATATTGATTGTTCCGCAACCCACAACCCGCAAGCCATGCAGAAACGAATTGAGAAAAATAATCCAGCCAATTAGTGCCAACAAAAAAAATTGCATGTTTCTGCCCTGTCTCGAACAGGGGACCTTTCGCGTGTTAGGCGAACGTGATAACCACTACACTACAGAAACTTCCCCTTGATACAAAAACCCACCATTGCAGAAACCAAAGTTTGACAAATTTAAAGGCTTTCTTTGTGTTAAAAGGAACACATAGTTCCTTGTTTCTGCCCAGTTTCGAACAGGGGACCTTTCGCGTGTGAGGCGAACGTGATAACCACTACACTACAGAAACTTGGATATTGATTGTTCCGCAACCCACAACCCGCAAGCCATGCAGAAACGAATTGAGAAAAAGAATCCAGCCAATTAGTGGCAACATAAAAAATTCCATGTTTCTGCCCTGTCTCGAACAGGGGACCTTTCGCGTGTTAGGCGAACGTGATAACCACTACACTACAGAAACTTGGATATTGATTGTTCCGCAACCCACAACCCGCAAGCCATGCAGAAACGAATTGAGAAAAAGAATCCAGCCAATTAGTGCCAACAAAAAAAATTCCATGTTTCTGCCCTGTCTCGAACAGGGGACCTTTCGCGTGTAAGGTGAACGTGATAACCACTACACTACAGAAACTTGGATATTGATTGTTCCGCAACCCACAACCCGCAAGCCATGCAGAAACGAATTGAGAAAAATAATCCAGCCAATTAGTGCCAACAAAAAAAATTGCATGTTTCTGCCCTGTCTCGAACAGGGGACCTTTCGCGTGTTAGGCGAACGTGATAACCACTACACTACAGAAACTTCCCCTTGATACAAAAACCCACCATTGCAGAAACCAAAGTTTGACAAATTTAAAGGCTTTCTTTGTGTTAAAAGGAACACATAGTTCCTTGTTTCTGCCCAGTTTCGAACAGGGGACCTTTCGCGTGTGAGGCGAACGTGATAACCACTACACTACAGAAACTTGGATATTGATTGTTCCGCAACCCACAACCCGCAAGCCATGCAGAAACGAATTGAGAAAAAGAATCCAGCCAATTAGTGCCAACAAAAAAAATTGCATGTTTCTGCCCTGTCTCGAACAGGGGACATTTCGCGTGTAAGGCGAACGTGATAAACACTACACTACAGAAACTTGGATATTGATTGTTCAGCAACCCACAACCCGCAAGCCATGCAGAAACGAATTGAGAAAAATAATCCAGCCAATTAGTGGCAACAAAAAAAATTCCATGTTTCTGCCCTGTCTCGAACAGGGGACCTTTCGCGTGTTAGGCGAACGTGATAACCACTACACTACAGAAACTTCCCCTTGATACAAAAACCCACCATTGCAGAAACCAAAGTTTGACAAATTTAAAGGCTTTCTTTGTGTTAAAAGGAACACATAGTTCCTTGTTTCTGCCCAGTTTCGAACAGGGGACCTTTCGCGTGTGAGGCGAACGTGATAACCACTACACTACAGAAACTTGGATATTGATTGTTCCGCAACCCACAACCCGCAAGCCATGCAGAAACGAATTGAGAAAAATAATCCAGCCAATTAGTGGCAACAAAAAAAATTCCATGTTTCTGCCCTGTCTCGAACAGGGGACCTTTCGCGTGTTAGGCGAACGTGATAACCACTACACTACAGAAACTTCCCCTTGATACAAAAACCCACCATTGCAGAAACCAAAGTTTGACAAATTTAAAGGCTTTCTTTGTGTTAAAAGGAACACATAGTTCCTTGTTTCTGCCCAGTTTCAAACAGGGGACCTTTCGCGTGTGAGGCGAACGTGATAACCACTACACTACAGAAACTTGGATATTGATTGTTCCGCAACCCACAACCCGCAAGCCATGCAGAAACGAATTGAGAAAAAGAATCCAGCCAATTAGTGGCAACAAAAAAAATTGCATGTTTCTGCCCTGTCTCGAACAGGGGACCTTTCGCGTGTTAGGCGAACATGATAACCACTACACTACAGAAACTTCCCCTTGATACAAAAACCCACCATTGCAGAAACCAAAGTTTGACAAATTGAAAGGCTTTCTTTGTGTTAAAAGGAAGACATAGTTCCATGTTTCTGCCCTGTCTCGAACAGGGGACCTTTCGCGTGTTAGGCGAACGTGATAACCACTACACTACAGAAACTTGGATATTGATTGTTCCGCAACCCACAACCCGCAAGCCATGCAGAAACGAATTGAGAAAAAGAATCCAGCCAATTAGTGGCAACATAAAAAATTCCATGTTTCTGCCCTGTCTCGAACAGGGGACCTTTCGCGTGTTAGGCGAACGTGATAACCACTACACTACAGAAACTTGGATATTGATTGTTCCGCAACCCACAACCCGCAAGCCATGCAGAAACTAATTGAGAAAAAGAATCCAGCCAATTAGTGGCAACATAAAAAATTCCATGTTTCTGCCCTGTCTCGAACAGGGGACATTTCGCGTGTAAGGCGAACGTGATAAACACTACACTACAGAAACTTGGATATTGATTGTTCAGCAACCCACAACCCGCAAGCCATGCAGAAACGAATTGAGAAAAATAATCCAGCCAATTAGTGGCAACAAAAAAAATTCCATGTTTCTGCCCTGTCTCGAACAGGGGACCTTTCGCGTGTTAGGCGAACGTGATAACCACTGCACTACAGAAACTTCCCCTTGATACAAAAACCCACCATTGCAGAAACCAAAGTTTGACAAATTTAAAGGCTTTCTTTGTGTTAAAAGGAACACATAGTTCCTTGTTTCTGCACAGTTTCGAACAGGGGACCTTTCGCGTGTGAGGCGAACGTGATAACCACTACACTACAGAAACTTGGATATTGATTGTTCCGCAACCCACAACCCGCAAGCCATGCAGAAACGAATTGAGAAAAAGAATCCAGCCAATTAGTGCCAACAAAAAAAATTCCATGTTTCTGCCCTGTCTCGAACAGGGGACCTTTCGCGTGTAAGGCGAACGTGATAACCACTACACTACAGAAACTTGGATATTGATTGTTCCGCAACCCACAACCCGCAAGCCATGCAGAAACGAATTGAGAAAAATAATCCAGCCAATTAGTGCCAACAAAAAAAATTCCATGTTTCTGCCCTGTCTCGAACAGGGGACCTTTCGCGTGTTAGGCGAACGTGATAACCACTACACTACAGAAACTTCCCCTTGATACAAAAACCCACCATTGCAGAAACCAAAGTTTGACAAATTTAAAGGCTTTCTTTGTGTTAAAAGGAACACATAGTTCCTTGTTTCTGCCCAGTTTCGAACAGGGGACCTTTCGCGTGTGAGGCGAACGTGATAACCAGTACACTACAGAAACTTGGATATTGATTGTTCCGCAACCCACAACCCGCAAGCCATGCAGAAACGAATTGAGAAAAAGAATCCAGCCAATTAGTGCCAACAAAAAAAATTGCATGTTTCTGCCCTGTCTCGAACAGGGGACCTTTCGCGTGTTAGGCGAACGTGATAACCACTACACTACAGAAACTTCCCCTTGATACAAAAACCCACCATTGCAGAAACCAAAGTTTGACAAATTGAAAGGCTTTCTTTGTGTTAAAAGGAAGACATAGTTCCATGTTTCTGCCCTGTCTCGAACAGGGGACCTTTCGCGTGTTAGGCAAACGTGATAACCACTACACTACAGAAACTTGGATATTGATTGTTCCGCAACCCACAACCCGCAAGCCATGCAGAAACGAATTGAGAAAAAGAATCCAGCCAATTAGTGCCAACAAAAAAAATTCCATGTTTCTGCCCTGTCTCGAACAGGGGACCTTTCGCGTGTAAGGCGAACGTGATAACCACTACACTACAGAAACTTGGATATTGATTGTTCCGCAACCCACAACCCGCAAGCCATGCAGAAACTAATTGAGAAAAAGAATCCAGCCAATTAGTGCCAACAAAAAAAATTGCATGTTTCTGACCTGTCTCGAACAGGGGACCTTTCGCGTGTTAGGCGAACGTGATAACCACTACACTACAGAAACTTCCCCTTGATACAAAAACCCACCATTGCAGAAACCAAAGTTTGACAAATTTAAAGGCTTTCTTTGTGTTAAAAGGAACACATAGTTCCTTGTTTCTGCCCAGTTTCAAACAGGGGACCTTTCGCGTGTGAGGCGAACGTGATAACCACTACACTACAGAAACTTGGATATTGATTGTTCCGCAACCCACAACCCGCAAGCCATGCAGAAACGAATTGAGAAAAAGAATCCAGCCAATTAGTGCCAACAAAAAAAATTGCATGTTTCTGCCCTGTCTCGAACAGGGGACCTTTCGCGTGTTAGGCGAACGTGATAACCACTACACTACAGAAACTTCCCCTTGATACAAAAACCCACCATTGCAGAAACCAAAGTTTGACAAATTGAAAGGCTTTCTTTGTGTTAAAAGGAAGACATAGTTCCATGTTTCTGCCCTGTCTCGAACAGGGGACCTTTCACGTGTTAGGCGAACGTGATAACCACTACACTACAGAAACTTGGATATTGATTGTTCCGCAACCCACAACCCGCAAGCCATGCAGAAACGAATTGAGAAAAAGAATCCAGCCAATTAGTGCCAACAAAAAAAATTCCATGTTTCTGCCCTGTCTCGAACAGGGGACCTTTCGCGTGTAAGGCGAACGTGATAACCACTACACTACAGAAACTTGGATATTGATTGTTCCGCAACCCACAACCCGCAAGCCATGCAGAAACGAATTGAGAAAAATAATCCAGCCAATTAGTGCCAACAAAAAAAATTGCATGTTTCTGCCCTGTCTCGAACAGGGGACCTTTCGCGTGTTAGGCGAACGTGATAACCACTACACTACAGAAACTTCCCCTTGATACAAAAACCCACCATTGCAGAAACCAAAGTTTGACAAATTGAAAGGCTTTCTTTGTGTTAAAAGGAAGACATAGTTCCATGTTTCTGCCCTGTCTCGAACAGGGGACCTTTCGCGTGTTAGGCGAACGTGATAACCACTACACTACAGAAACTTGGATATTGATTGTTCCGCAACCCACAACCCGCAAGCCATGCAGAAACTAATTGAGAAAAAGAATCCAGCCAATTAGTGGCAACATAAAAAATTCCATGTTTCTGCCCTGTCTCGAACAGGGGACATTTCGCGTGTAAGGCGAACGTGATAAACACTACACTACAGAAACTTGGATATTGATTGTTCAGCAACCCACAACCCGCAAGCCATGCAGAAACGAATTGAGAAAAATAATCCAGCCAATTAGTGGCAACAAAAAAAATTCCATGTTTCTGCCCTGTCTCGAACAGGGGACCTTTCGCGTGTTAGGCGAACGTGATAACCACTGCACTACAGAAACTTCCCCTTGATACAAAAACCCACCATTGCAGAAACCAAAGTTTGACAAATTTAAAGGCTTTCTTTGTGTTAAAAGGAACACATAGTTCCTTGTTTCTGCACAGTTTCGAACAGGGGACCTTTCGCGTGTGAGGCGAACGTGATAACCACTACACTACAGAAACTTGGATATTGATTGTTCCGCAACCCACAACCCGCAAGCCATGCAGAAACGAATTGAGAAAAAGAATCCAGCCAATTAGTGCCAACAAAAAAAATTCCATGTTTCTGCCCTGTCTCGAACAGGGGACCTTTCGCGTGTAAGGCGAACGTGATAACCACTACACTACAGAAACTTGGATATTGATTGTTCCGCAACCCACAACCCGCAAGCCATGCAGAAACGAATTGAGAAAAATAATCCAGCCAATTAGTGCCAACAAAAAAAATTCCATGTTTCTGCCCTGTCTCGAACAGGGGACCTTTCGCGTGTTAGGCGAACGTGATAACCACTACACTACAGAAACTTCCCCTTGATACAAAAACCCACCATTGCAGAAACCAAAGTTTGACAAATTTAAAGGCTTTCTTTGTGTTAAAAGGAACACATAGTTCCTTGTTTCTGCCCAGTTTCGAACAGGGGACCTTTCGCGTGTGAGGCGAACGTGATAACCAGTACACTACAGAAACTTGGATATTGATTGTTCCGCAACCCACAACCCGCAAGCCATGCAGAAACGAATTGAGAAAAAGAATCCAGCCAATTAGTGCCAACAAAAAAAATTGCATGTTTCTGCCCTGTCTCGAACAGGGGACCTTTCGCGTGTTAGGCGAACGTGATAACCACTACACTACAGAAACTTCCCCTTGATACAAAAACCCACCATTGCAGAAACCAAAGTTTGACAAATTGAAAGGCTTTCTTTGTGTTAAAAGGAAGACATAGTTCCATGTTTCTGCCCTGTCTCGAACAGGGGACCTTTCGCGTGTTAGGCAAACGTGATAACCACTACACTACAGAAACTTGGATATTGATTGTTCCGCAACCCACAACCCGCAAGCCATGCAGAAACGAATTGAGAAAAAGAATCCAGCCAATTAGTGCCAACAAAAAAAATTCCATGTTTCTGCCCTGTCTCGAACAGGGGACCTTTCGCGTGTAAGGCGAACGTGATAACCACTACACTACAGAAACTTGGATATTGATTGTTCCGCAACCCACAACCCGCAAGCCATGCAGAAACTAATTGAGAAAAAGAATCCAGCCAATTAGTGCCAACAAAAAAAATTGCATGTTTCTGCCCTGTCTCGAACAGGGGACCTTTCGCGTGTTAGGCGAACGTGATAACCACTACACTACAGAAACTTCCCCTTGATACAAAAACCCACCATTGCAGAAACCAAAGTTTGACAAATTTAAAGGCTTTCTTTGTGTTAAAAGGAACACATAGTTCCTTGTTTCTGCCCAGTTTCGAACAGGGGACCTTTCGCGTGTGAGGCGAACGTGATAACCACTACACTACAGAAACTTGGATATTGATTGTTCCGCAACCCACAACCCGCAAGCCATGCAGAAACGAATTGAGAAAAAGAATCCAGCCAATTAGTGGCAACATAAAAAATTCCATGTTTCTGCCCTGTCTCGAACAGGGGACCTTTCGCGTGTTAGGCGAACGTGATAACCACTACACTACAGAAACTTGGATATTGATAGTTCCGCAACCCACAACCCGCAAGCCATGCAGAAACGAATTGAGAAAAAGAATCCAGCCAATTAGTGCCAACAAAAAAAATTGCATGTTTCTGCCCTGTCTCGAACAGGGGACCTTTCGCGTGTTAGGCGAACGTGATAACCACTACACTACAGAAACTTCCCCTTGATACAAAAACCCACCATTGCAGAAACCAAAGTTTGACAAATTTAAAGGCTTTCTTTGTGTTAAAAGGAACACATAGTTCCTTGTTTCTGCCCAGTTTCGAACAGGGGACCTTTCGCGTGTGAGGCGAACGTGATAACCACTACACTACAGAAACTTGGATATTGATTGTTCCGCAACCCACAACCCGCAAGCCATGCAGAAACGAATTGAGAAAAAGAATCCAGCCAATTAGTGCCAACAAAAAAAATTGCATGTTTCTGCCCTGTCTCGAACAGGGGACCTTTCGCGTGTTAGGCGAACGTGATAACCACTACACTACAGAAACTTCCCCTTGATACAAAAACCCACCATTGCAGAAACCAAAGTTTGACAAATTGAAAGGCTTTCTTTGTGTTAAAAGGAAGACATAGTTCCATGTTTCTGCCCTGTCTCGAACAGGGGACCTTTCGCGTGTTAGGCGAACGTGATAACCACTACACTACAGAAACTTGGATATTGATTGTTCCGCAACCCACAACCCGCAAGCCATGCAGAAACGAATTGAGAAAAAGAATCCAGCCAATTAGTGCCAACAAAAAAAATTCCATGTTTCTGCCCTGTCTCGAACAGGGGACCTTTCGCGTGTAAGGCGAACGTGATAACCACTACACTACAGAAACTTGGATATTGATTGTTCCGCAACCCACAACCCGCAAGCCATGCAGAAACGAATTGAGAAAAATAATCCAGCCAATTAGTGGCAACAAAAAAAATTCCATGTTTCTGCCCTGTCTCGAACAGGGGACCTTTCGCGTGTTAGGCGAACGTGATAACCACTACACTACAGAAACTTCCCCTTGATACAAAAACCCACCATTGCAGAAACCAAAGTTTGACAAATTGAAAGGCTTTCTTTGTGTTAAAAGGAAGACATAGTTCCATGTTTCTGCCCTGTCTCGAACAGGGGACCTTTCGCGTGTTAGGCGAACGTGATAACCACTACACTACAGAAACTTGGATATTGATTGTTCCGCAACCCACAACCCGCAAGCCATGCAGAAACGAATTGAGAAAAAGAATCCAGCCAATTAGTGGCAACATAAAAAATTCCATGTTTCTGCCCTGTCTCGAACAGGGGACCTTTCGCGTGTTAGGCGAACGTGATAACCACTACACTACAGAAACTTGGATATTGATTGTTCCGCAACCCACAACCCGCAAGCCATGCAGAAACTAATTGAGAAAAAGAATCCAGCCAATTAGTGGCAACATAAAAAATTCCATGTTTCTGCCCTGTCTCGAACAGGGGACATTTCGCGTGTAAGGCGAACGTGATAAACACTACACTACAGCAACTTGGATATTGATTGTTCAGCAACCCACAACCCGCAAGCCATGCAGAAACGAATTGAGAAAAATAATCCAGCCAATTAGTGGCAACAAAAAAAATTCCATGTTTCTGCCCTGTCTCGAACAGGGGACCTTTCGCGTGTTAGGCGAACGTGATAACCACTACACTACAGAAACTTCCCCTTGATACAAAAACCCACCATTGCAGAAACCAAAGTTTGACAAATTGAAAGGCTTTCTTTGTGTTAAAAGGAAGACATAGTTCCATGTTTCTGCCCTGTCTCGAACAGGGGACCTTTCGCGTGTTAGGCGAACGTGATAACCACTACACTACAGAAACTTGGATATTGATTGTTCCGCAACCCACAACCCGCAAGCCATGCAGAAACGAATTGAGAAAAAGAATCCAGCCAATTAGTGCCAACAAAAAAAATTCCATGTTTCTGCCCTGTCTCGAACAGGGGACCTTTCGCGTGTAAGGCGAACGTGATAACCACTACACTACAGAAACTTGGATATTGATTGTTCCGCAACCCACAACCCGCAAGCCATGCAGAAACGAATTGAGAAAAATAATCCAGCCAATTAGTGCCAACAAAAAAAATTCCATGTTTCTGCCCTGTCTCGAACAGGGGACCTTTCGCGTGTTAGGCGAACGTGATAACCACTACACTACAGAAACTTCCCCTTGATACAAAAACCCACCATTGCAGAAACCAAAGTTTGACAAATTGAAAGGCTTTCTTTGTGTTAAAAGGAAGACATAGTTCCATGTTTCTGCCCTGTCTCGAACAGGGGACCTTTCGCGTGTTAGGCGAACGTGACAACCACTACACTACAGAAACTTGGATATTGATTGTTCCGCAACCCACAACCCGCAAGCCATGCAGAAACGAATTGAGAAAAAGAATCCAGCCAATTAGTGCCAACAAAAAAAATTCCATGTTTCTGCCCTATCTCGAACAGGGGACCTTTCGCGTGTAAGGCGAACGTGATAACCACTACACTACAGAAACTTGGATATTGATTGTTCCGCAACCCACAACCCGCAAGCCATGCAGAAACGAATTGAGAAAAATAATCCAGCCAATTAGTGCCAACAAAAAAAATTCCATGTTTCTGCCCTGTCTCGAACAGGGGACCTTTCGCGTGTTAGGCGAACGTGATAACCACTACACTACAGAAACTTCCCCTTGATACAAAAACCCACCATTGCAGAAACCAAAGTTTGACAAATTTAAAGGCTTTCTTTGTGTTAAAAGGAACACATAGTTCCTTGTTTCTGCCCAGTTTCGAACAGGGGACCTTTCGCGTGTGAGGCGAACGTGATAACCACTACACTACAGAAACTTGGATATTGATTGTTCCGCAACCCACAACCCGCAAGCCATGCAGAAACGAATTGAGAAAAAGAATCCAGCCAATTAGTGCCAACATAAAAAATTACATGTTTCTGCCCTGTCTCGAACAGGGGACCTTTCGCGTGTAAGGCGAACGTGATAACCACTACACTACAGAAACTTGGATATTGATTGTTCCGCAACCCACAACCCGCAAGCCATGCAGAAACGAATTGAGAAAAAGAATCCAGCCAATTAGTGCCAACATAAAAAATTACATGTTTCTGCCCTGTCTCGAACAGGGGACCTTTCGCGTGTTAGGCGAACGTGATAACCACTACACTACAGAAACTTCCCCTTGATACAAAAACCCACCATTGCAGAAACCAAAGTTTGACAAATTGAAAGGCTTTCTTTGTGTTAAAAGGAAGACATAGTTCCATGTTTCTGCCCTGTCTCGAACAGGGGACCTTTCGCGTGTTAGGCGAACATGACAACCACTACACTACAGAAACTTGGATATTGATTGTTCCGCAACCCACAACCCGCAAGCCATGCAGAAACGAATTGAGAAAAAGAATCCAGCCAATTAGTGGCAACAAAAAAAATTCCATGTTTCTGCCCTGTCTCGAACAGGGGACCTTTCGCATGTTAGGCGAACGTGATAACCACTACACTACAGAAACTTCCCCTTGATACAAAAACCCACCATTGCAGAAACCAAAGTTTGACAAATTTAAAGGCTTTCTTTGTGTTAAAAGGAACACATAGTTCCTTGTTTCTGCCCAGTTTCAAACAGGGGACCTTTCGCGTGTGAGGCGAACGTGATAACCACTACACTACAGAAACTTGGATATTGATTGTTCCGCAACCCACAACCCGCAAGCCATGCAGAAACGAATTGAGAAAAAGAATCCAGCCAATTAGTGCCAACAAAAAAAATTGCATGTTTCTGCCCTGTCTCGAACAGGGGACCTTTCGCATGTTAGGCGAACGTGATAACCACTACACTACAGAAACTTCCCCTTGATACAAAAACCCACCATTGCAGAAACCAAAGTTTGACAAATTGAAAGGCTTTCTTTGTGTTAAAAGGAAGACATAGTTCCATGTTTCTGCCCTGTCTCGAACAGGGGACCTTTCGCGTGTTAGGCGAACGTGATAACCACTACACTACAGAAACTTGGATATTGATTGTTCCGCAACCCACAACCCGCAAGCCATGCAGAAACGAATTGAGAAAAAGAATCCAGCCAATTAGTGCCAACAAAAAAAATTCCATGTTTCTGCCCTGTCTCGAACAGGGGACCTTTCGCGTGTAAGGCGAACGTGATAACCACTACACTACAGAAACTTGGATATTGATTGTTCCGCAACCCACAACCCGCAAGCCATGCAGAAACGAATTGAGAAAAATAATCCAGCCAATTAGTGCCAACAAAAAAAATTCCATGTTTCTGCCCTGTCTCGAACAGGGGACCTTTCGCGTGTTAGGCGAACGTGATAACCACTACACTACAGAAACTTCCCCTTGATACAAAAACCCACCATTGCAGAAACCAAAGTTTGACAAATTGAAAGGCTTTCTTTGTGTTAAAAGGAAGACATAGTTCCATGTTTCTGCCCTGTCTCGAACAGGGGACCTTTCGCGTGTTAGGCGAACGTGACAACCACTACACTACAGAAACTTGGATATTGATTGTTCCGCAACCCACAACCCGCAAGCCATGCAGAAACGAATTGAGAAAAAGAATCCAGCCAATTAGTGCCAACAAAAAAAATTCCATGTTTCTGCCCTGTCTCGAACAGGGGACCTTTCGCGTGTAAGGCGAACGTGATAACCACTACACTACAGAAACTTGGATATTGATTGTTCCGCAACCCACAACCCGCAAGCCATGCAGAAACGAATTGAGAAAAATAATCCAGCCAATTAGTGCCAACAAAAAAAATTTCATGTTTCTGCCCTGTCTCGAACAGGGGACCTTTCGCGTGTTAGGCGAACGTGATAACCACTACACTACAGAAACTTCCCCTTGATACAAAAACCCACCATTGCAGAAACCAAAGTTTGACAAATTTAAAGGCTTTCTTTGTGTTAAAAGGAACACATAGTTCCTTGTTTCTGCCCAGTTTCGAACAGGGGACCTTTCGCGTGTGAGGCGAACGTGATAACCACTACACTACAGAAACTTGGATATTGATTGTTCCGCAACCCACAACCCGCAAGCCATGCAGAAACGAATTGAGAAAAAGAATCCAGCCAATTAGTGCCAACATAAAAAATTACATGTTTCTGCCCTGTCTCGAACAGGGGACCTTTCGCGTGTAAGGCGAACGTGATAACCACTACACTACAGAAACTTGGATATTGATTGTTCCGCAACCCACAACCCGCAAGCCATGCAGAAACGAATTGAGAAAAATAATCCAGCCAATTAGTGCCAACAAAAAAAATTCCATGTTTCTGCCCTGTCTCGAACAGGGGACCTTTCGCGTGTTAGGCGAACGTGATAACCACTACACTACAGAAACTTCCCCTTGATACAAAAACCCACCATTGCAGAAACCAAAGTTTGACAAATTGAAAGGCTTTCTTTGTGTTAAAAGGAAGACATAGTTCCATGTTTCTGCCCTGTCTCGAACAGGGGACCTTTCGCGTGTTAGGCGAACGTGACAACCACTACACTACAGAAACTTGGATATTGATTGTTCCGCAACCCACCACCCGCAAGCCATGCAGAAACGAATTGAGAAAAAGAATCCAGCCAATTAGTGCCAACAAAAAAAATTCCATGTTTCTGCCCTGTCTCGAACAGGGGACCTTTCGCGTGTAAGGCGAACGTGATAACCACTACACTACAGAAACTTGGATATTGATTGTTCCGCAACCCACAACCCGCAAGCCATGCAGAAACGAATTGAGAAAAATAATCCAGCCAATTAGTGCCAACAAAAAAAATTCCATGTTTCTGCCCTGTCTCGAACAGGGGACCTTTCGCGTGTTAGGCGAACGTGATAACCACTACACTACAGAAACTTCCCCTTGATACAAAAACCCACCATTGCAGAAACCAAAGTTTGACAAATTTAAAGGCTTTCTTTGTGTTAAAAGGAACACATAGTTCCTTGTTTCTGCCCAGTTTCGAACAGGGGACCTTTCGCGTGTGAGGCGAACGTGATAACCACTACACTACAGAAACTTGGATATTGATTGTTCCGCAACCCACAACCCGCAAGCCATGCAGAAACGAATTGAGAAAAAGAATCCAGCCAATTAGTGCCAACATAAAAAATTACATGTTTCTGCCCTGTCTCGAACAGGGGACCTTTCGCGTGTAAGGCGAACGTGATAACCACTACACTACAGAAACTTGGATATTGATTGTTCCGCAACCCACAACCCGCAAGCCATGCAGAAACGAATTGAGAAAAATAATCCAGCCAATTAGTGCCAACAAAAAAAATTCCATGTTTCTGCCCTGTCTCGAACAGGGGACCTTTCGCGTGTTAGGCGAACGTGATAACCACTACACTACAGAAACTTGGATAATGATTGTTCCGCAACCCACAACCCGCAAGCCATGCAGAAACGAATTGAGAAAAAGAATCCAGCCAATTAGTGGCAACATAAAAAATTCCATGTTTCTGCCCTGTCTCGAACAGGGGACCTTTCGCGTGTAAGGCGAACGTGATAACCACTACACTACAGAAACTTGGATATTGATTGTTCAGCAACCCACAACCCGCAAGCCATGCAGAAACGAATTGAGAAAAATAATCCAGCCAATTAGTGCCAACAAAAAAAATTCCATGCTTCTGCCCTGTCTCGAACAGGGGACCTTTCGCGTGTTAGGCGAACGTGATAACCACTACACTACAGAAACTTCCCCTTGATACAAAAACCCACCATTGCAGAAACCAAAGTTTGACAAATTTAAAGGCTTTCTTTGTGTTAAAAGGAACACATAGTTCCTTGTTTCTGCCCAGTTTCGAACAGGGGACCTTTCGCGTGTGAGGCGAACGTGATAACCACTACACTACAGAAACTTGGATATTGATTGTTCCGCAACCCACAACCCGCAAGCCATGCAGAAACGAATTGAGAAAAAGAATCCAGCCAATTAGTGCCAACATAAAAAATTACATGTTTCTGCCCTGTCTCGAACAGGGGACCTTTCGCGTGTAAGGCGAACGTGATAACCACTACACTACAGAAACTTGGATATTGATTGTTCCGCAACCCACAACCCGCAAGCCATGCAGAAACGAATTGAGATAAATAATCCAGCCAATTAGTGCCAACAAAAAAAATTCCATGTTTCTGCCCTGTCTCGAACAGGGGACCTTTCGCGTGTTAGGCGAACGTGATAACCACTACACTACAGAAACTTGGATAATGATTGTTCCGCAACCCACAACCCGCAAGCCATGCAGAAACGAATTGAGAAAAAGAATCCAGCCAATTAGTGGCAACATAAAAAATTCCATGTTTCTGCCCTGTCTCGAACAGGGGACCTTTCGCGTGTAAGGCGAACGTGATAACCACTACACTACAGAAACTTGGATATTGATTGTTCAGCAACCCACAACCCGCAAGCCATGCAGAAACGAATTGAGAAAAATAATCCAGCCAATTAGTGCCAACAAAAAAAATTCCATGCTTCTGCCCTGTCTCGAACAGGGGACCTTTCGCGTGTTAGGCGAACGTGATAACCACTACACTACAGAAACTTCCCCTTGATACAAAAACCCACCATTGCAGAAACCAAAGTTTGACAAATTTAAAGGCTTTCTTTGTGTTAAAAGGAACACATAGTTCCTTGTTTCTGCCCAGTTTCGAACAGGGGACCTTTCGCGTGTTAGGCGAACGTGATAACCACTACACTACAGAAACTTGGATATTGATTGTTCCGCAACCCACAACCCGCAAGCCATGCAGAAACGAATTGAGAAAAAGAATCCAGCCAATTAGTGCCAACAAAAAAAATTCCATGTTTCTGCCCTGTCTCGAACAGGGGACCTTTCGCGTGTAAGGCGAACGTGATAACCACTACACTACAGAAACTTGGATATTGATTGTTCCGCAACCCACAACCCGCAAGCCATGCAGAAACGAATTGAGAAAAATAATCCAGCCAATTAGTGCCAACAAAAAAAATTCCATGTTTCTGCCCTGTCTCGAACAGGGGACCTTTCGCGTGTTAGGCGAACGTGATAACCACTACACTACAGAAACTTCCCCTTGATACAAAAACCCACCATTGCAGAAACCAAAGTTTGACAAATTTAAAGGCTTTCTTTGTGTTAAAAGGAACACATAGTTCCTTGTTTCTGCCCAGTTTCGAACAGGGGACCTTTCGCGTGTTAGGCGAACGTGATAACCACTACACTACAGAAACTTGGATATTGATTGTTCCGCAACCCACAACCCGCAAGCCATGCAGAAACGAATTGAGAAAAAGAATCCAGCCAATTAGTGCCAACAAAAAAAATTCCATGTTTCTGCCCTGTCTCGAACAGGGGACCTTTCGCGTGTAAGGCGAACGTGATAACCATTACACTACAGAAACTTGGATATTGATTGTTCCACAACCCACAACCCGCAAGCCATGCAGAAACGAATTGAGAAAAATAATCCAGCCAATTAGTGCCAACAAAAAAAATTCCATGTTTCTGCCCTGTCTCGAACAGGGGACCTTTCGCGTGTTAGGCGAACGTGATAACCACTACACTACAGAAACTTCCCCTTGATACAAAAACCCACCATTGCAGAAACCAAAGTTTGACAAATTTAAAGGCTTTCTTTGTGTTAAAAGGAACACATAGTTCCTTGTTTCTGCCCAGTTTCGAACAGGGGACCTTTCGCGTGTGAGGCGAACGTGATAACCACTACACTACAGAAACTTGGATATTGATTGTTCCGCAACCCACAACCCGCAAGCCATGCAGAAACGAATTGAGAAAAATAATCCAGCCAATTAGTGCCAACAAAAAAAATTCCATGTTTCTGCCCTGTCTCGAACAGGGGCCCTGTCTCGAACAGGGGACCTTTCGCGTGTTAGGCGAACGTGATAACCACTACACTACAGAAACTTCCCCTTGATACAAAAACCCACCATTGCAGAAACCAAAGTTTGACAAATTTAAAGGCTTTCTTTGTGTTAAAAGGAACACATAGTTCCTTGTTTCTGCCCAGTTTCGAACAGGGGACCTTTCGCGTGTGAGGCGAACGTGATAACCACTACACTACAGAAACTTGGATATTGATTGTTCCGCAACCCACAACCCGCAAGCCATGCAGAAACGAATTGAGAAAAAGAATCCAGCCAATTAGTGCCAACAAAAAAAATTCCATGTTTCTGCCCTGTCTCGAACAGGGGACCTTTCGCGTGTAAGGCGAACTTGATAACCACTACACTACAGAAACTTGGATATTGATTGTTCTGCAACCCACAACCCGCAAGCCATGCAGAAACGAATTGAGAAAAATAATCCAGCCAATTAGTGCCAACAAAAAAAATTGCATGTTTCTGCCCTGTCTCGAACAGGGGACCTTTCGCGTGTTAGGCGAACGTGATAACCACTACACTACAGAAACTCCCCCTTGATACAAAAACCCACCATTGCAGAAACCAAAGTTTGACAAATTTAAAGGCTTTCTTTGTGTTAAAAGGAACACATAGTTCCTTGTTTCTGCCCAGTTTCGAACAGGGGACCTTTCGCGTGTGAGGCGAACGTGATAACCACTACACTACAGAAACTTGGATATTGATTGTTCCGCAACCCACAACCCGCAAGCCATGCAGAAACGAATTGAGAAAAATAATCCAGCCAATTAGTGCCAACAAAAAAAATTCCATGTTTCTGCCCTGTCTCGAACAGGGGACCTTTCGCGTGTTAGGCGAACGTGATAACCACTACACTACAGAAACTTCCCCTTGATACAAAAACCCACCATTGCAGAAACCAAAGTTTGACAAATTTAAAGGCTTTCTTTGTGTTAAAAGGAACACATAGTTCCTTGTTTCTGCCCAGTTTCGAACAGGGGACCTTTCGCGTGTTAGGCGAACGTGATAACCACTACACTACAGAAACTTGGATATTGATTGTTCCGCAACCCACAACCCGCAAGCCATGCAGAAACGAATTGAGAAAAAGAATCCAGCCAATTAGTGCCAACAAAAAAAATTCCATGTTTCTGCCCTGTCTCGAACAGGGGACCTTTCGCGTGTAAGGCGAACGTGATAACCATTACACTACAGAAACTTGGATATTGATTGTTCCACAACCCACAACCCGCAAGCCATGCAGAAACGAATTGAGAAAAATAATCCAGCCAATTAGTGCCAACAAAAAAAATTCCATGTTTCTGCCCTGTCTCGAACAGGGGACCTTTCGCGTGTTAGGCGAACGTGATAACCACTACACTACAGAAACTTCCCCTTGATACAAAAACCCACCATTGCAGAAACCAAAGTTTGACAAATTTAAAGGCTTTCTTTGTGTTAAAAGGAACACATAGTTCCTTGTTTCTGCCCAGTTTCGAACAGGGGACCTTTCGCGTGTGAGGCGAACGTGATAACCACTACACTACAGAAACTTGGATATTGATTGTTCCGCAACCCACAACCCGCAAGCCATGCAGAAACGAATTGAGAAAAATAATCCAGCCAATTAGTGCCAACAAAAAAAATTCCATGTTTCTGCCCTGTCTCGAACAGGGGCCCTGTCTCGAACAGGGGACCTTTCGCGTGTTAGGCGAACGTGATAACCACTACACTACAGAAACTTCCCCTTGATACAAAAACCCACCATTGCAGAAACCAAAGTTTGACAAATTTAAAGGCTTTCTTTGTGTTAAAAGGAACACATAGTTCCTTGTTTCTGCCCAGTTTCGAACAGGGGACCTTTCGCGTGTGAGGCGAACGTGATAACCACTACACTACAGAAACTTGGATATTGATTGTTCCGCAACCCACAACCCGCAAGCCATGCAGAAACGAATTGAGAAAAAGAATCCAGCCAATTAGTGCCAACAAAAAAAATTCCATGTTTCTGCCCTGTCTCGAACAGGGGACCTTTCGCGTGTAAGGCGAACTTGATAACCACTACACTACAGAAACTTGGATATTGATTGTTCTGCAACCCACAACCCGCAAGCCATGCAGAAACGAATTGAGAAAAATAATCCAGCCAATTAGTGCCAACAAAAAAAATTGCATGTTTCTGCCCTGTCTCGAACAGGGGACCTTTCGCGTGTTAGGCGAACGTGATAACCACTACACTACAGAAACTCCCCCTTGATACAAAAACCCACCATTGCAGAAACCAAAGTTTGACAAATTTAAAGGCTTTCTTTGTGTTAAAAGGAACACATAGTTCCTTGTTTCTGCCCAGTTTCGAACAGGGGACCTTTCGCGTGTGAGGCGAACGTGATAACCACTACACTACAGAAACTTGGATATTGATTGTTCCGCAACCCACAACCCGCAAGCCATGCAGAAACGAATTGAGAAAAATAATCCAGCCAATTAGTGCCAACAAAAAAAATTCCATGTTTCTGCCCTGTCTCGAACAGGGGACCTTTCGCGTGTTAGGCGAACGTGATAACCACTACACTACGGAAACTTCCCCTTGATACAAAAACCCACCATTGCAGAAACCAAAGTTTGACAAATTTAAAGGCTTTCTTTGTGTTAAAAGGAAGACATAGTTCCTTGTTTCTGCCCTGTCTCGAACAGGGGACCTTTCGCGTGTTAGGCGAACGTGATAACCACTACACTACAGAAACTTGGATATTGATTGTTCCGCAACCCACAACCCGCAAGCCATGCAGAAACGAATTGAGAAAAAGAATCCAGCCAATTAGTGGCAACATAAAAAATTCCATGTTTCTGCCCTGTCTCGAACAGGGGACCTTTCGCGTGTTAGGCGAACGTGATAACCACTACACTACAGAAACTTCCCCTTGATACAAAAACCCACCATTGCAGAAACCAAAGTTTGACAAATTTAAAGGCTTTCTTTGTGTTAAAAGGAACACATAGTTCCTTGTTTCTGCCCAGTTTCGAACAGGGGACCTTTCGCGTGTTAGGCGAACGTGATAACCACTACACTACAGAAACTTGGATATTGATTGTTCCGCAACCCACAACCCGCAAGCCATGCAGAAACGAATTGAGAAAAAGAATCCAGCCAATTAGTGCCAACAAAAAAAATTCCATGTTTCTGCCCTGTCTCGAACAGGGGACCTTTCGCGTGTAAGGCGAACGTGATAACCATTACACTACAGAAACTTGGATATTGATTGTTCCACAACCCACAACCCGCAAGCCATGCAGAAACGAATTGAGAAAAATAATCCAGCCAATTAGTGCCAACAAAAAAAATTCCATGTTTCTGCCCTGTCTCGAACAGGGGACCTTTCGCGTGTTAGGCGAACGTGATAACCACTACACTACAGAAACTTCCCCTTGATACAAAAACCCACCATTGCAGAAACCAAAGTTTGACAAATTTAAAGGCTTTCTTTGTGTTAAAAGGAACACATAGTTCCTTGTTTCTGCCCAGTTTCGAACAGGGGACCTTTCGCGTGTGAGGCGAACGTGATAACCACTACACTACAGAAACTTGGATATTGATTGTTCCGCAACCCACAACCCGCAAGCCATGCAGAAACGAATTGAGAAAAATAATCCAGCCAATTAGTGCCAACAAAAAAAATTCCATGTTTCTGCCCTGTCTCGAACAGGGGCCCTGTCTCGAACAGGGGACCTTTCGCGTGTTAGGCGAACGTGATAACCACTACACTACAGAAACTTCCCCTTGATACAAAAACCCACCATTGCAGAAACCAAAGTTTGACAAATTTAAAGGCTTTCTTTGTGTTAAAAGGAACACATAGTTCCTTGTTTCTGCCCAGTTTCGAACAGGGGACCTTTCGCGTGTGAGGCGAACGTGATAACCACTACACTACAGAAACTTGGATATTGATTGTTCCGCAACCCACAACCCGCAAGCCATGCAGAAACGAATTGAGAAAAAGAATCCAGCCAATTAGTGCCAACAAAAAAAATTCCATGTTTCTGCCCTGTCTCGAACAGGGGACCTTTCGCGTGTAAGGCGAACTTGATAACCACTACACTACAGAAACTTGGATATTGATTGTTCTGCAACCCACAACCCGCAAGCCATGCAGAAACGAATTGAGAAAAATAATCCAGCCAATTAGTGCCAACAAAAAAAATTGCATGTTTCTGCCCTGTCTCGAACAGGGGACCTTTCGCGTGTTAGGCGAACGTGATAACCACTACACTACAGAAACTCCCCCTTGATACAAAAACCCACCATTGCAGAAACCAAAGTTTGACAAATTTAAAGGCTTTCTTTGTGTTAAAAGGAACACATAGTTCCTTGTTTCTGCCCAGTTTCGAACAGGGGACCTTTCGCGTGTGAGGCGAACGTGATAACCACTACACTACAGAAACTTGGATATTGATTGTTCCGCAACCCACAACCCGCAAGCCATGCAGAAACGAATTGAGAAAAATAATCCAGCCAATTAGTGCCAACAAAAAAAATTCCATGTTTCTGCCCTGTCTCGAACAGGGGACCTTTCGCGTGTTAGGCGAACGTGATAACCACTACACTACGGAAACTTCCCCTTGATACAAAAACCCACCATTGCAGAAACCAAAGTTTGACAAATTTAAAGGCTTTCTTTGTGTTAAAAGGAAGACATAGTTCCTTGTTTCTGCCCTGTCTCGAACAGGGGACCTTTCGCGTGTTAGGCGAACGTGATAACCACTACACTACAGAAACTTGGATATTGATTGTTCCGCAACCCACAACCCGCAAGCCATGCAGAAACGAATTGAGAAAAAGAATCCAGCCAATTAGTGGCAACATAAAAAATTCCATGTTTCTGCCCTGTCTCGAACAGGGGACCTTTCGCGTGTTAGGCGAACGTGATAACCACTACACTACAGAAACTTCCCCTTGATACAAAAACCCACCATTGCAGAAACCAAAGTTTGACAAATTTAAAGGCTTTCTTTGTGTTAAAAGGAACACATAGTTCCTTGTTTCTGCCCAGTTTCGAACAGGGGACCTTTCGCGTGTGAGGCGAACGTGATAACCACTACACTACAGAAACTTCCCCTTGATACACAAACCCACCATTGCAGAAACCAAAGTTTGACAAATTTAAAGGCTTTCTTTGTGTTAAAAGGAAGACATAGTTCCATGTTTCTGCCCTGTCTCGAACAGGGGACCTTTCGCGTGTTAGGCGAACGTGATAACCACTACACTACAGAAACTTGGATATTGATTGATCCGCAACCCACAACCCGCAAGCCATGCAGAAACGAATTGAGAAAAAGAATCCAGCCAATTAGTGCCAACAAAAAAAATTCCATGTTTCTGCCCTGTCTCGAACAGGGGACCTTTCGCGTGTTAGGCGAACTTGATAACCACTACACTACAGAAACTTCCCCTTGATACAAAAACCCACCATTGCAGAAACCAAAGTTTGACAAATTTAAAGGCTTTCTTTGTGTTAAAAGGAACACATAGTTCCTTGTTTCTGCCCAGTTTCGAACAAGGGACCTTTCGCGTGTGAGGCGAACGTGATAACCACTACACTACAGAAACTTGGATATTGATTGTTCCGCAACCCACAACCCGCAAGCCATGCAGAAACGAATTGAGAAAAATAATCCAGCCAATTAGTGCCAACAAAAAAAATTCCATGTTTCTGCCCTGTCTCGAACAGGGGACCTTTCACGTGTTAGGCGAACGTGATAACCACTACACTACAGAAACTTCCCCTTGATACAAAAACCCACCATTGCAGAAACCAAAGTTTGACAAATTTAAAGGCTTTCTTTGTGTTAAAAGGAACACATAGTTCCTTGTTTCTGCCCAGTTTCGAACAGGGGACCTTTCGTGTGTGAGGCGAACGTGATAACCACTACACTACAGAAAATTGGATATTGATTGTTCCGCAACCCACAACCCGCAAGCCATGCAGAAACGAATTGAGAAAAAGAATCCAGCCAATTAGTGGCAACATAAAAAATTCCATGTTTCTGCCCTGTCTCGAACAGGGGACCTTTCGCGTGTAAGGCGAACGTGATAACCACTACACTACAGAAACTTCCCCTTGATACAAAAACCCACCATTGCAGAAACCAAAGTTTGACAAATTTAAAGGCTTTCTTTGTGTTAAAAGGAAGACATAGTTCCTTGTTTCTGCCCTGTCTCGAACAGGGGACCTTTCGTGTGTTAGGCGAACGTGATAACCACTACACTACAGAAACTTGGATATTGATTGTTCCGCAACCCACAACCCGCAAGCCATGCAGAAACGAATTGAGAAAAAGAATCCAGCCAATTAGTGGCAACATAAAAAATTCCATGTTTCTGCCCTGTCTCGAACAGGGGACCTTTCGCGTATTAGGCGAACGTGATAACCACTACACTACAGAAACTTCCCCTTGATACAAAAACCCACCATTGCAGAAACCAAAGTTTGACAAATTTAAAGGCTTTCTTTGTGTTAAAAGGAAGACATAGTTCCTTGTTTCTGCCCTGTCTCGAACAGGGGACCTTTCGTGTGTTAGGCGAACGTGATAACCACTACACTACAGAAACTTGGATATTGATTGTTCCGCAACCCACAACCCGCAAGCCATGCAGAAACGAATTGAGAAAAAGAATCCAGCCAATTAGTGCCAACAAAAAAAATTCCATGTTTCTGCCCTGTCTCGAACAGGGGACCTTTCGCGTGTTAGGCGAACGTGATAACCACTACACTACAGAAACTTGGATATTGATTGTTCCGCAACCCACAACCCGCAAGCCATGCAGAAACGAATTGAGAAAAAGAATCCAGCCAATTAGTGCCAACAAAAAAAATTCCATGTTTCTGCCCTGTCTCGAACAGGGGACCTTTCGCGTATTAGGCGAACGTGATAACCACTACACTACAGAAACTTCCCCTTGATACAAAAACCCACCATTGCAGAAACCAAAGTTTGACAAATTTAAAGGCTTTCTTTGTGTTAAAAGGAACACATAGTTCCTTGTTTCTGCCCAGTTTCGAACAGGAGACCTTTCGCGTGTGAGGCGAACGTGATAACCACTACACTACAGAAACTTGGATATTGATTGTTCCGCAACCCACAACCCGCAAGCCATGCAGAAACGAATTGAGAAAAAGAATCCAGCCAATTAGTGCCAACAAAAAAAATTCCATGTTTCTGCCCTGTCTCGAACAGGGGACCTTTCGCGTGTAAGGCGAACTTGATAACCACTACACTACAGAAACTTGGATATTGATTGTTCTGCAACCCACAACCCGCAAGCCATGCAGAAACGAATTGAGAAAAATAATCCAGCCAATTAGTGCCAACAAAAAAAATTGCATGTTTCTGCCCTGTCTCGAACAGGGGACCTTTCGCGTGTTAGGCGAACGTGATAACCACTACACTACAGAAACTTCCCCTTGATACAAAAACCCACCATTGCAGAAACCAAAGTTTGACAAATTTAAAGGCTTTCTTTGTGTTAAAAGGAACACATAGTTCCTTGTTTCTGCCCAGTTTCGAACAGGGGACCTTTCGCGTGTGAGGCGAACGTGATAACCACTACACTACAGAAACTTGGATATTGATTGTTCCGCAACCCACAACCCGCAAGCCATGCAGAAACGAATTGAGAAAAAGAATCCAGCCAATTAGTGCCAACAAAAAAAATTCCATGTTTCTGCCCTGTCTCGAACAGGGGACCTTTCGCGTGTAAGGCGAACTTGATAACCACTACACTACAGAAACTTGGATATTGATTGTTCTGCAACCCACAACCCGCAAGCCATGCAGAAACGAATTGAGAAAAATAATCCAGCCAATTAGTGCCAACAAAAAAAATTGCATGTTTCTGCCCTGTCTCGAACAGGGGACCTTTCGCGTGTTAGGCGAACGTGATAACCACTACACTACAGAAACTTCCCCTTGATACAAAAACCCACCATTGCAGAAACCAAAGTTTGACAAATTTAAAGGCTTTCTTTGTGTTAAAAGGAACACATAGTTCCTTGTTTCTGCCCAGTTTCGAACAGGGGACCTTTCGCGTGTGAGGCGAACGTGATAACCACTACACTACAGAAACTTGGATATTGATTGTTCCGCAACCCACAACCCGCAAGCCATGCAGAAACGAATTGAGAAAAATAATCCAGCCAATTAGTGCCAACAAAAAAAATTCCATGTTTCTGCCCTGTCTCGAACAGGGGACCTTTCGCGTGTTAGGCGAACGTGATAACCACTACACTACGGAAACTTCCCCTTGATACAAAAACCCACCATTGCAGAAACCAAAGTTTGACAAATTTAAAGGCTTTCTTTGTGTTAAAAGGAAGACATAGTTCCTTGTTTCTGCCCTGTCTCGAACAGGGGACCTTTCGCGTGTTAGGCGAACGTGATAACCACTACACTACAGAAACTTGGATATTGATTGTTCCGCAACCCACAACCCGCAAGCCATGCAGAAACGAATTGAGAAAAAGAATCCAGCCAATTAGTGGCAACATAAAAAATTCCATGTTTCTGCCCTGTCTCGAACAGGGGACCTTTCGCGTGTTAGGCGAACGTGATAACCACTACACTACAGAAACTTCCCCTTGATACAAAAACCCACCATTGCAGAAACCAAAGTTTGACAAATTTAAAGGCTTTCTTTGTGTTAAAAGGAACACATAGTTCCTTGTTTCTGCCCAGTTTCGAACAGGGGACCTTTCGCGTGTGAGGCGAACGTGATAACCACTACACTACAGAAACTTCCCCTTGATACACAAACCCACCATTGCAGAAACCAAAGTTTGACAAATTTAAAGGCTTTCTTTGTGTTAAAAGGAAGACATAGTTCCATGTTTCTGCCCTGTCTCGAACAGGGGACCTTTCGCGTGTTAGGCGAACGTGATAACCACTACACTACAGAAACTTGGATATTGATTGTTCCGCAACCCACAACCCGCAAGCCATGCAGAAACGAATTGAGAAAAAGAATCCAGCCAATTAGTGCCAACAAAAAAAATTCCATGTTTCTGCCCTGTCTCGAACAGGGGACCTTTCGCGTGTTAGGCGAACTTGATAACCACTACACTACAGAAACTTCCCCTTGATACAAAAACCCACCATTGCAGAAACCAAAGTTTGACAAATTTAAAGGCTTTCTTTGTGTTAAAAGGAACACATAGTTCCTTGTTTCTGCCCAGTTTCGAACAAGGGACCTTTCGCGTGTGAGGCGAACGTGATAACCACTACACTACAGAAACTTGGATATTGATTGTTCCGCAACCCACAACCCGCAAGCCATGCAGAAACGAATTGAGAAAAATAATCCAGCCAATTAGTGCCAACAAAAAAAATTCCATGTTTCTGCCCTGTCTCGAACAGGGGACCTTTCACGTGTTAGGCGAACGTGATAACCACTACACTACAGAAACTTCCCCTTGATACAAAAACCCACCATTGCAGAAACCAAAGTTTGACAAATTTAAAGGCTTTCTTTGTGTTAAAAGGAAGACATAGTTCCTTGTTTCTGCCCTGTCTCGAACAGGGGACCTTTCGTGTGTTAGGCGAACGTGATAACCACTACACTACAGAAACTTGGATATTGATTGTTCCGCAACCCACAACCCGCAAGCCATGCAGAAATGAATTGAGAAAAAGAATCCAGCCAATTAGTGGCAACATAAAAAATTCCATGTTTCTGCCCTGTCTCGAACAGGGGACCTTTCGCGTATTAGGCGAACGTGATAACCACTACACTACAGAAACTTCCCCTTGATACAAAAACCCACCATTGCAGAAACCAAAGTTTGACAAATTTAAAGGCTTTCTTTGTGTTAAAACGAAGACATAGTTCCTTGTTTCTGCCCTGTCTCGAACAGGGGACCTTTCGTGTGTTAGGCGAACGTGATAACCACTACACTACAGAAACTTGGATATTGATTGTTCCGCAACCCACAACCCGCAAGCCATGCAGAAACGAATTGAGAAAAAGAATCCAGCCAATTAGTGCCAACAAAAAAAATTCCATGTTTCTGCCCTGTCTCGAACAGGGGACCTTTCGCGTGTTAGGCGAACGTGATAACCACTACACTACAGAAACTTGGATATTGATTGTTCCGCAACCCACAACCCGCAAGCCATGCAGAAACGAATTGAGAAAAAGAATCCAGCCAATTAGTGCCAACAAAAAAAATTCCATGTTTCTGCCCTGTCTCGAACAGGGGACCTTTCGCGTGTTAGGCGAACGTGATAACCACTACACTACAGAAACTTCCCCTTGATACAAAAACCCACCATTGCAGAAACCAAAGTTTGACAAATTTAAAGGCTTTCTTTGTGTTAAAAGGAACACATAGTTCCTTGTTTCTGCCCAGTTTCGAACAGGGGACCTTTCGCGTGTGAGGCGAACGTGATAACCACTACACTACAGAAACTTGGATATTGATTGTTCCGCAACCCACAACCCGCAAGCCATGCAGAAACGAATTGAGAAAAATAATCCAGCCAATTAGTGCCAACAAAAAAAATTCCATGTTTCTGCCCTGTCTCGAACAGGGGACCTTTCGCGTGTTAGGCGAACGTGATAACCACTACACTACGGAAACTTCCCCTTGATACAAAAACCCACCATTGCAGAAACCAAAGTTTGACAAATTTAAAGGCTTTCTTTGTGTTAAAAGGAAGACATAGTTCCTTGTTTCTGCCCTGTCTCGAACAGGGGACCTTTCGCGTGTTAGGCGAACGTGATAACCACTACACTACAGAAACTTGGATATTGATTGTTCCGCAACCCACAACCCGCAAGCCATGCAGAAACGAATTGAGAAAAAGAATCCAGCCAATTAGTGGCAACATAAAAAATTCCATGTTTCTGCCCTGTCTCGAACAGGGGACCTTTCGCGTGTTAGGCGAACGTGATAACCACTACACTACAGAAACTTCCCCTTGATACAAAAACCCACCATTGCAGAAACCAAAGTTTGACAAATTTAAAGGCTTTCTTTGTGTTAAAAGGAACACATAGTTCCTTGTTTCTGCCCAGTTTCGAACAGGGGACCTTTCGCGTGTGAGGCGAACGTGATAACCACTACACTACAGAAACTTCCCCTTGATACACAAACCCACCATTGCAGAAACCAAAGTTTGACAAATTTAAAGGCTTTCTTTGTGTTAAAAGGAAGACATAGTTCCATGTTTCTGCCCTGTCTCGAACAGGGGACCTTTCGCGTGTTAGGCGAACGTGATAACCACTACACTACAGAAACTTGGATATTGATTGTTCCGCAACCCACAACCCGCAAGCCATGCAGAAACGAATTGAGAAAAAGAATCCAGCCAATTAGTGCCAACAAAAAAAATTCCATGTTTCTGCCCTGTCTCGAACAGGGGACCTTTCGCGTGTTAGGCGAACTTGATAACCACTACACTACAGAAACTTCCCCTTGATACAAAAACCCACCATTGCAGAAACCAAAGTTTGACAAATTTAAAGGCTTTCTTTGTGTTAAAAGGAACACATAGTTCCTTGTTTCTGCCCAGTTTCGAACAAGGGACCTTTCGCGTGTGAGGCGAACGTGATAACCACTACACTACAGAAACTTGGATATTGATTGTTCCGCAACCCACAACCCGCAAGCCATGCAGAAACGAATTGAGAAAAATAATCCAGCCAATTAGTGCCAACAAAAAAAATTCCATGTTTCTGCCCTGTCTCGAACAGGGGACCTTTCACGTGTTAGGCGAACGTGATAACCACTACACTACAGAAACTTCCCCTTGATACAAAAACCCACCATTGCAGAAACCAAAGTTTGACAAATTTAAAGGCTTTCTTTGTGTTAAAAGGAAGACATAGTTCCTTGTTTCTGCCCTGTCTCGAACAGGGGACCTTTCGTGTGTTAGGCGAACGTGATAACCACTACACTACAGAAACTTGGATATTGATTGTTCCGCAACCCACAACCCGCAAGCCATGCAGAAACGAATTGAGAAAAAGAATCCAGCCAATTAGTGGCAACATAAAAAATTCCATGTTTCTGCCCTGTCTCGAACAGGGGACCTTTCGCGTATTAGGCGAACGTGATAACCACTACACTACAGAAACTTCCCCTTGATACAAAAACCCACCATTGCAGAAACCAAAGTTTGACAAATTTAAAGGCTTTCTTTGTGTTAAAAGGAAGACATAGTTCCTTGTTTCTGCCCTGTCTCGAACAGGGGACCTTTCGTGTGTTAGGCGAACGTGATAACCACTACACTACAGAAACTTGGATATTGATTGTTCCGCAACCCACAACCCGCAAGCCATGCAGAAACGAATTGAGAAAAAGAATCCAGCCAATTAGTGCCAACAAAAAAAATTCCATGTTTCTGCCCTGTCTCGAACAGGGGACCTTTCGCGTGTTAGGCGAACGTGATAACCACTACACTACAGAAACTTGGATATTGATTGTTCCGCAACCCACAACCCGCAAGCCATGCAGAAACGAATTGAGAAAAAGAATCCAGCCAATTAGTGCCAACAAAAAAAATTCCATGTTTCTGCCCTGTCTCGAACAGGGGACCTTTCGCGTATTAGGCGAACGTGATAACCACTACACTACAGAAACTTCCCCTTGATACAAAAACCCACCATTGCAGAAACCAAAGTTTGACAAATTTAAAGGCTTTCTTTGTGTTAAAAGGAACACATAGTTCCTTGTTTCTGCCCAGTTTCGAACAGGGGACCTTTCGCGTGTGAGGCAAACGTGATAACCACTACACTACAGAAACTTCCCCTTGATACAAAAACCCACCATTGCAGAAACCAAAGTTTGACAAATTTAAAGGCTTTCTTTGTGTTAAAAGGAAGACATAGTTCCTTGTTTCTGCCCTGTCTCGAACAGGGGACCTTTCGTGTGTTAGGCGAACGTGATAACCACTACACTACAGAAACTTGGATATTGATTGTTCCGCAACCCACAACCCGCAAGCCATGCAGAAACGAATTGAGAAAAAGAATCCAGCCAATTAGTGCCAACAAAAAAAATTCCATGTTTCTGCCCTGTCTCGAACAGGGGACCTTTCGCGTGTTAGGCGAACGTGATAACCACTACACTACAGAAACTTGGATATTGATTGTTCCGCAACCCACAACCCGCAAGCCATGCAGAAACGAATTGAGAAAAAGAATCCAGCCAATTAGTGCCAACAAAAAAAATTCCATGTTTCTGCCCTGTCTCGAACAGGGGACCTTTCGCGTATTAGGCGAACGTGATAACCACTACACTACAGAAACTTCCCCTTGATACAAAAACCCACCATTGCAGAAACCAAAGTTTGACAAATTTAAAGGCTTTCTTTGTGTTAAAAGGAACACATAGTTCCTTGTTTCTGCCCAGTTTCGAACAGGGGACCTTTCGCGTGTGAGGCAAACGTGATAACCACTACACTACAGAAACTTCCCCTTGATACAAAAACCCACCATTGCAGAAACCAAAGTTTGACAAATTTAAAGGCTTTCTTTGTGTTAAAAGGAAGACATAGTTCCATGTTTCTGCCCTGTCTCGAACAGGGGACCTTTCGCGTGTTAGGCGAACGTGATAACCACTACACTACAGAAACTTGGATATTGATTGTTCTGCAACCCACAACCCGCAAGCCATGCAGAAACGAATTGAGAAAAAGAATCCAGCCAATTAGTGCCAACAAAAAAAATTCCATGTTTCTGCCCTGTCTCGAACAGGGGACCTTTCGCGTGTTAGGGGAACGTGATAACCACTACACTACAGAAACTTCCCCTTGATACAAAAACCCACCATTGCAGAAACCAAAGTTTGACAAATTTAAATGCTTTCTTTGTGTTAAAAGGAACACATAGTTCCTTGTTTCTGCCCAGTTTCGAACAGGGGACCTTTCGCGTGTGAGGCGAACGTGATAACCACTACACTACAGAAACTTGGACATTGATTGTTCCGCAACCCGCAACCCACAACCCACAACCCGCAAGCCATGCAGAAACGAATTGAGAAAAAGAATCCAGCCAATTAGTACCAACAAAAAAAATTCCATGTTTCTGCCCTGTCTCGAACAGGGGACCTTTCGCGTGTGAGGCGAACGTGATAACCACTACACTACAGAAACTTGGATATTGATTGTTCTGCAACCCACAACCCGCAAGCCATGCAGAAACGAATTGAGAAAAAGAATCCAGCCAATTAGTGCCAACAAAAAAAATTCCATGTTTCTGCCCTGTCTCGAACAGGGGACCTTTCGCGTGTTAGGCGAACGTGATAACCACTACACTACAGAAACTTGGATATTGATTGTTCCGCAAACCACAACCCGCAAGCCATGCAGAAACGAATTGAGAAAAAGAATCCAGCCAATTAGTGGCAACATAAAAAATTCCATGTTTCTGCCCTGCCTCGAACAGGGGACCTTTCGCGTGTTAGGCGAACGTGATAACCACTACACTACAGAAACTTCCCCTTGATACAAAAACCCACCATTGCAGAAACCAAAGTTTGACAAATTTAAAGGCTTTCTTTGTGTTAATAGGAACACATAGTTCCTTGTTTCTGCCCAGTTTCGAACAGGGGACCTTTCGCGTGTGAGGCGAACGTGATAACCACTACACTACAGAAACTTGGATATTGATTGTTCCGCAACTCACAACCCGCAAGCCATGCAGAAACGAATTGAGAAAAAGAATCCAGCCAATTAGTGCCAACAAAAAAAATTCCATGTTTCTGCCCTGTCTCGAACAGGGGACCTTTCGCGTGTTAGGCGAACGTGATAACCACTACACTACAGAAACTTCCCCTTGATACAAAAACCCACCATTGCAGAAACCAAAGTTTGACAAATTTAAAGGCTTTCTTTGTGTTAAAAGGAAGACATAGTTCCTTGTTTCTGCCCTGTCTCGAACAGGGGACCTTTCGCGTGTTAGGCGAACGTGATAACCACTACACTACAGAAACTTGGATATTGATTGTTCCGCAACCCACAACCCGCAAGCCATGCAGAAACGAATTGAGAAAAAGAATCCAGCCAATTAGTGGCAACATAAAAAATTCCATGTTTCTGCCCTGTCTCGAACAGGGGACCTTTCGCGTGTGAGGCGAACGTGATAACCACTACACTACAGAAACTTCCCCTTGATACAAAAACCCACCATTGCAGAAACCAAAGTTTGACAAATTTAAAGGCTTTCTTTGTGTTAAAAGGAAGACATAGTTCCTTGTTTCTGCCCTGTCTCGAACAGGGGACCTTTCGCGTGTTAGGCGAACGTGATAACCACTACACTACAGAAACTTGGATATTGATTGTTCCGCAACCCACAACCCGCAAGCCATGCAGAAACGAATTGAGAAAAATAATCCAGCCAATTAGTGCCAACAAAAAAAATTCCATGTTTCTGCCCTGTCTCGAACAGGGGACCTTTCGCGTGTTAGGCGAACGTGATAACCACTACACTACAGAAACTTCCCCTTGATGCAAAAACCCACCATTGCAGAAACCAAAGTTTGACAAATTTAAAGGCTTTCTTTGTGTTAAAAGGAACACATAGTTCCTTGTTTCTGCCCAGTTTCGAACAGGGGACCTTTCGCGTGTGAGGCGAACGTGATAACCACTACACTACAGAAACTTCCCCTTGATACAAAAACCCACCATTGCAGAAACCAAAGTTTGACAAATTTAAAGGCTTTCTTTGTGTTAAAAGGAAGACATAGTTCCATGTTTCTGCCCTGTCTCGAACAGGGGACCTTTCGCGTGTTAGGCGAACGTGATAACCACTACACTACAGAAACTTGGATATTGATTGTTCCGCAACCCACAACCCGCAAGCCATGCAGAAACGAATTGAGAAAAAGAATCCAGCCAATTAGTGGCAACATAAAAAATTCCATGTTTCTGCCCTGTCTCGAACAGGGGACCTTTCGCGTGTTAGGCGAACGTGATAACCACTACACTACAGAAACTTCCCCTTGATACAAAAACCCACCATTGCAGAAACCAAAGTTTGACAAATTTAAAGGCTTTCTTTGTGTTAAAAGGAACACATAGTTCCTTGTTTCTGCCCAGTTTCGAACAGGGGACCTTTCGCGTGTGAGGCGAACGTGATAACCACTACACTACAGAAACTTGGACATTGATTGTTCCGCAACCCGCAACCCGCAACCCGCAACCCGCAACCCGCAACCCACAACCCGCAAGCCATGCAGAAACGAATTGAGAAAAAGAATCCAGCCAATTAGTACCAACAAAAAAAATTCCATGTTTCTGCCCTGTCTCGAACAGGGGACCTTTCGCGTGTGAGGCGAACGTGATAACCACTACACTACAGAAACTTGGATATTGATTGTTCCGCAACCCACAACCCGCAAGCCATGCAGAAACGAATTGAGAAAAAGAATCCAGCCAATTAGTGCCAACAAAAAAAATTCCATGTTTCTGCCCTGTCTCGAACAGGGGACCTTTCGCGTGTTAGGCGAACGTGATAACCACTACACTACAGAAACTTCCCCTTGATACAAAAACCCACCATTGCAGAAACCAAAGTTTGACAAATTTAAAGGCTTTCTTTGTGTTAAAAGGAACACATAGTTCCTTGTTTCTGCCCAGTTTCGAACAGGGGACCATTCGCGTGTGAGGCGAACGTGATAACCACTACACTACAGAAACTTGGATATTGATTGTTCCGCAACCCGCAACCCACAACCCGCAAGCCATGCAGAAACGAATTGAGAAAAAGAATCCAGCCAATTAGTGCCAACAAAAAAAATTCCATGTTTCTGCCCTGTCTCGAACAGGGGACCTTTCGCGTGTTAGGCGAACGTGATAACCACTACACTACAGAAACTTGGATATTGATTGTTCCGCAACCCACAACCCACAAGCCATGCAGAAACGAATTGAGAAAAAGAATCCAGCCAATTAGTGCCAACAAAAAAAATTCCATGTTTCTGCCCTGTCTCGAACAGGGGACCTTTCGCGTGTTAGGCGAACGTGATAACCGCTACACTACAGAAACTTGGATATTGATTGTTCCGCAAACCACAACCCGCAAGCCATGCAGAAACGAATTGAGAAAAAGAATCCAGCCAATTAGTGGCAACATAAAAAATTCCATGTTTCTGCCCTGTCTCGAACAGGGGACCTTTCGCGTGTAAGGCGAACATGATAACCACTACACTACAGAAACTTGGATATTGATTGTTCCGCAACCCACAACCCGCAAGCCATGCAGAAACGAATTGAGAAAAATAATCCAGCCAATTAGTGCCAACAAAAAAAATTCCATGTTTCTGCCCTGTCTCGAACAGGGGACCATTCGCGTGTGAGGCGAACGTGATAACCACTACACTACAGAAACTTGGATATTGATTGTTCCGCAACCCACAACCCGCAAGCCATGCAGAAACGAATTGAGAAAAAGAATCCAGCCAATTAGTGCCAACAAAAAAAATTCCATGTTTCTGCCCTGTCTCGAACAGGGGACCTTTCGCGTGTTAGGCGAACGTGATAACCACTACACTACAGAAACTTCCCCTTGATACAAAAACCCACCATTGCAGAAACCAAAGTTTGACAAATTTAAAGGCTTTCTTTGTGTTAAAAGGAAGACATAGTTCCTTGTTTCTGCCCTGTCTCGAACAGGGGACCTTTCGCGTGTTAGGCGAACGTGATAACCACTACACTACAGAAACTTGGATATTGATTGTTCCGCAACCCACAACCCGCAAGCCATGCAGAAACGAATTGAGAAAAAGAATCCAGCCAATTAGTGCCAACAAAAAAAATTCCATGTTTCTGCCCTGTCTCGAACAGGGGACCTTTCACGTGTTAGGCGAACGTGATAACCGCTACACTACAGAAACTTGGATATTGATTGTTCCGCAAACCACAACCCGCAAGCCATGCAGAAACGAATTGAGAAAAAGAATCCAGCCAATTAGTGGCAACATAAAAAATTCCATGTTTCTGCCCTGTCTCGAACAGGGGACCTTTCGCGTGTAAGGCGAACGTGATAACCACTACACTACAGAAACTTGGATATTGATTGTTCCGCAACCCACAACCCGCAAGCCATGCAGAAACGA
Organism: Rhinoderma darwinii; assembly: GCF_050947455.1. Classification (NCBI taxonomy): domain Eukaryota; kingdom Metazoa; phylum Chordata; class Amphibia; order Anura; family Rhinodermatidae; genus Rhinoderma; species Rhinoderma darwinii. The sequence goes on along the minus strand of NC_134690.1, from coordinate 5,114,821 downwards.
ATTGAGAAAAATAATCCAGCCAATTAGTGCCAACAAAAAAAATTCCATGTTTCTGCCCTGTCTCGAACAGGGGACCTTTCGCGTGTTAGGCGAACGTGATAACCACTACACTACAGAAACTTGGATATTGATTGTTCCGCAACCCACAACCCACAAGCCATGCAGAAACGAATTGAGAAAAAGAATCCAGCCAATTAGTGGCAACATAAAAAATTCCATGTTTCTGCCCTGTCTCGAACAGGGGACCTTTCGCGTGTAAGGCGAACGTGATAACCACTACACTACAGAAACTTGGATATTGATTGTTCAGCAACCCACAACCCGCAAGCCATGCAGAAACGAATTGAGAAAAATAATCCAGCCAATTAGTGCCAACAAAAAAAATTCCATGTTTCTGCCCTGTCTCGAACAGGGGACCTTTCGCGTGTTAGGCGAACGTGATCACCACTACACTACAGAAACTTCCCCTTGATACAAAAACCCACCATTGCAGAAACCAAAGTTTGACAAATTGAAAGGCTTTCTTTGTGTTAAAAGGAAGACATAGTTCCATGTTTCTGCCCTGTCTCGAACAGGGGACCTTTCGCGTGTTAGGCGAACGTGATAACTAGAGATGAGCGAACTTATGAAAAGTTCGGTTCGGCAAGTTCGCCGAATTTCGTGCAAAAGTTCGATTCGGACCGAACTAGTTCTGACCGAACCTGTAATACAAGAAAGCCCCTAAAAATCGTGTATAACACTGTTTTAAAGCCCTAGAAGCCCTGTATAACACTCTTAGGTCACCCATGAGTGTATCCAAGTACTTTTGAGCTGTCTGTAATGCAAAGTTGGTGTCAAAGTTACGCCAACATGTATGGCTCTAGGAAAACGGATGGGACACGGAGATAACTAACAGAAACCACTGCACTTGTGCATGTTGTATGCTTAATGCATTGTTAAAAAAGGTACAAAAATTTACCATTTTAGGCGGCTGATGCCTGCCAGGGTTCATACATATAAGGTGGTAAAAGAAGAAGCAATGGCTTTTGACAAGCCCTCCAAAAATTGACCCTTTTTATTGGCAGATGCCTGCCGGGGTTCATCCATACATGGATGTAAAAGCAACAAGCAATGGCTTTTCACAAGCCCTCCAAAAATTGACCCTTTTTATTGGCAGATGCCTGCCGAGGTTCTTCCATACATGGATGTAAAAGCAACAAGCAATGGCTTTTCACAAGCCCTCCAAAAATTGACCCTTTTTATTGGCAGATGCCTGCCGGGGTTCTTCCATACATTGATGTAAAAGCAACAAGCAATGGCTTTTGACAAGCCCTCCAAAAATTGACCCTTTTTATTGGCAGATGCCTGCCGGGGTTCTTCCATACATGGATGTAAAAGCATTAAAGCAACAAGCAATGGCTTTTCACAAGCCCTCCAAAAATTGACCCTTTTTATTGGCAGATGCCTGCCGGGGTTCTTCCATACATGGATGTAATAGCATTAAAGCAACAAGCAATGGCTTTTCACAAGCCCTCCAAAAATTGACCCTTTTTATTGGCAGATGCCTGCCGGGGTTCTTCCATACATGGATGTAAAAGCATTAAAGCAACAAGCAATGGCTTTTCACAAGCCCTCCAAAAATTGACCCTTTTTATTGGCAGATGCCTGCCGGGGTTCTTCCATACATGGATGTAAAAGCATTAAAGCAACAAGCAATGGCTTTTCACAAGCCCTCCAAAAATTGACCCTTTTTATTGGCAGATGCCTGCCGGGGTTCTTCCATACATTGATGTAAAAGCATTAAAGCAACAAGCAATGGCTTTTCACAAGCCCTCCAAAAATTGACCCTTTTTATTGGCAGATGCCTGCCGGGGTTCTTCCATACATGGATGTAAAAGCATTAAAGCAACAAGCAATGGCTTTTCACAAGCCCTCCAAAAATTGACCCTTTTTATTGGCAGATGCCTGCCGGGGTTCTTCCATACATGGATGTAAAAGCAACAAGCAATGGCTTTTCACAAGCCCTCCAAAAATTGACCCTTTTTATTGGCAAGGGTGAGTAGTAGCAGCACATTAAAAGACACTGGACGACAGTCACAGGACAAAGCCCTGTGGTGGGGCAGGCCTGCTTGTAGCAGACGGGCGGCAGTGGAGGTTTATTGGTGGTAGTAGTCGAGGTAGCCAACACAGACAGCAAGGGTGCAAGCAGTAGTAGCAGTAGTAGCAGCACATTAAAAAAAGAGACTGGACAGTCAGAGGAGGACAAAGCCCTGTGGTGGGGCAGGCCTCAGGCCTGCTTGTAGCAGACGGGCGGCAGTGGAGGTGTATTGGTGGTAGTAGTCGAGGTAGCCAACACAGACAGCAAGGGTGCAAGCAGTAGTAGCAGTAGTAGCAGCACATTAAAAAAAGAGACTGGACAGTCAGAGGAGGGCAAAGCCCTGTGGTGGGGCAGGCCTCAGGCCTGCTTGTAGCAGACGGCAGTGGAGGTGTATTGGTGGTAGTAGAGGTAGACTAGCCAACACAGACAGCAAGGGTGGTAGGACTGGTAGTAGCAGCAGCACATTAAAAAAAGAGACTGGACGACAGTCACAGGACATAGCCCTGTGGTGGGGTAGGCCTGCTTGTAGCAGACGGGCGGCAGTGTAGGTGTATTGGTGGTATTAGAGGTAGCCAACACAGACAGCAAGGGTGCAAGCAGTAGTAGCAGTAGTAGCAGCACATTAAAAAAAGAGACTGGACAGTCAGAGGAGGGCAAAGCCCTGTGGTGGGGCAGGCCTCAGGCCTGCTTGTAGCAGACGGGCGGCAGTGGAGGTGTATTGGTGGTAGTAGTCGAGGTAGCCAACACAGACAGCAAGGGTGCAAGCAGTAGTAGCAGTAGTAGCAGCACATTAAAAAAAGAGACTGGACAGTCAGAGGAGGGCAAAGCCCTGTGGTGGGGCAGGCCTCAGGCCTGCTTGTAGCAGACGGGCGGCAGTGGAGGTGTATTGGTGGTAGTAGTCGAGGTAGCCAACACAGACAGCAAGGGTGCAAGCAGTAGTAGCAGTAGTAGCAGCACATTAAAAAAAGAGACTGGACAGTCAGAGGAGGACAAAGCCCTGTGGTGGGGCAGGCCTCAGGCCTGCTTGTAGCAGACGGGCGGCAGTGGAGGTGTATTGGTGGTAGTAGTCGAGGTAGCCAACACAGACAGCAAGGGTGCAAGCAGTAGTAGCAGTAGTAGCAGCACATTAAAAAAAGAGACTGGACAGTCAGAGGAGGGCAAAGCCCTGTGGTGGGGCAGGCCTCAGGCCTGCTTGTAGCAGACGGCAGTGGAGGTGTATTGGTGGTAGTAGAGGTAGACTAGCCAACACAGACAGCAAGGGTGGTAGGACTGGTAGTAGCAGCAGCACATTAAAAAAAGAGACTGGACGACAGTCACAGGACATAGCCCTGTGGTGGGGTAGGCCTGCTTGTAGCAGACGGGCGGCAGTGTAGGTGTATTGGTGGTATTAGAGGTAGCCAACACAGACAGCAAGGGTGCAAGCAGTAGTAGCAGTAGTAGCAGCACATTAAAAAAAAGAGAGACTGGACAGTCACAGGAGGACAAAGCCCTGTGGTGGGGCAGGCCTCAGGCCTGCTTGTAGCAGACGGGCGGCAGTGGAGGTGTATTGGTGGTAGACTGGTAGTAGCCGAGGTAGCCAACACAGACAGCAAGGGTGCAAGCAGTAGTAGCAGTAGTAGCAGCACATTAAAAAAAGAGACTGGACAGTCAGAGGAGGGCAAAGCCCTGTGGTGGGGCAGGCCTCAGGCCTGCTTGTAGCAGACGGGCGGCAGTGGAGGTGTATTGGTGGTAGTAGTCGAGGTAGCCAACACAGACAGCAAGGGTGCAAGCAGTAGTAGCAGTAGTAGCAGCACATTAAAAAAAGAGACTGGACAGTCAGAGGAGGGCAAAGCCCTGTGGTGGGGCAGGCCTCAGGCCTGCTTGTAGCAGACGGGCGGCAGTGGAGGTGTATTGGTGGTAGTAGTCGAGGTAGCCAACACAGACAGCAAGGGTGCAAGCAGTAGTAGCAGTAGTAGCAGCACATTAAAAAAAGAGACTGGACAGTCAGAGGAGGGCAAAGCCCTGTGGTGGGGCAGGCCTCAGGCCTGCTTGTAGCAGACGGGCGGCAGTGGAGGTGTATTGGTGGTAGACTGGTAGTAGCCGAGGTAGCCAACACAGACAGCAAGGGTGCAAGCAGTAGTAGCAGTAGTAGCAGCACATTAAAAAAAGAGACTGGACAGTCAGAGGAGGGCAAAGCCCTGTGGTGGGGCAGGCCTCAGGCCTGCTTGTAGCAGACGGCAGTGGAGGTGTATTGGTGGTAGTAGAGGTAGACTAGCCAACACAGACAGCAAGGGTGGTAGGACTGGTAGTAGCAGCAGCACATTAAAAAAAGAGACTGGACGACAGTCACAGGACATAGCCCTGTGGTGGGGTAGGCCTGCTTGTAGCAGACGGGCGGCAGTGTAGGTGTATTGGTGGTATTAGAGGTAGCCAACACAGACAGCAAGGGTGCAAGCAGTAGTAGCAGTAGTAGCAGCACATTAAAAAAAAGAGAGACTGGACAGTCACAGGAGGACAAAGCCCTGTGGTGGGGCAGGCCTCAGGCCTGCTTGTAGCAGACGGGCGGCAGTGGAGGTGTATTGGTGGTAGTAGTCGAGGTAGCCAACACAGACAGCAAGGGTGCAAGCAGTAGTAGCAGTAGTAGCAGCACATTAAAAAAAGAGACTGGACAGTCACAGGAGGACAAAGCCCTGTAGTGGGGCAGGCCTCAGGCCTGCTTGTAGCAGATGGCAGTGTAGGTGTATTGGTGGTAGTAGAGGTACTAGCCAACACAGACAGCAAGGGTGCAAGCAGTAGTAGCAGTAGTAGCAGCACATTAAAAAAAGAGACTGGAGAGTCACAGGACAAAGCCCTCTGGTGGGGCAGGCCTGCTTGTAGCAGACGGCACTGGGGTGGATTGGTGGTAGAAGTAGTAGCAGCTGCAGCACCAACAGCGGCACATTAAAAAAAGAGTGGACAGGACAGAATCCCATAGTAGCAGGCGGCAGTAGCAGGCGGCAGCAGCAGCAGCAATGTAAGATCTAATCAGTGGCATCAGGCACAGGGGTTTTAAAATCCTCACCGATCCACGCTTGATTCATTTTCAGAAACGTGAGATTTTCCAAGCTGTTGGCGGACAATCTTGTTCGCTTAGGGGTGACGAAGCCCCCTGCTGCGCTGAATACCCTCTCTGACGCTACACTGGAGGGTGGACAAGACAGTACACCCATGGCAAACTGGGCCAGTTCTTGCCAATGATCCAATCTGCTGACCCAGAAGTCCATGGGGTCTGGGATCAGCATTTCTGACGGAGAAAGGGCACAGTCCAAGTACGAGTGAACCTGGTTGTTTAGGTGCTGCACCTGGAGATGGTGAACATCCCTTTGGTGACTAGTGCTACGATGTGTGTCAGGTCGGGGTATTGGATGTAAAAATGTTGTCATCATATTTTCCAAACTGAATTGGCTGCTGCTGCTGCTGCTGCTGCCGCTGCTGCCACGGCTGCCGCCTATTGCAGAGGTAGCTCTGCCAGAGGCGGTGGAACGATGAGACAGTGGGGAGCGGAGAGTGGCCCCCCGGTCAGACATGCTTGCAGCGGGTGTCTGCCGTTTGAAAGCCATGACAAGCTGGCTGCATAGCTTCTCTCTATAATAAGCCAATTTTGCCTCCCTCTCGGAAGGCGCAAAAAACTCCCCCATTCTGGCTTTATACCGAGGGTCTAAAAGTGTGGCTATCCAGTAGTCATCTCTTTGCTTCATGCTAACAATACGACAGTCAGCGCGCAAGTAACGAAGCATACAGCTCGCCATCCTGGCCAGCGTTTCAGAGGGCCCGGTTGGTTCCATCTCCGCCCCATACTGCCATGGTTGTCCATCATCAAGGTCGTCGTCAGACTCGTCATCACCACCATCACTGTCATGTTGTGCGGCTGCCTCGTCCCCTATCCCTTCCTGTGATTCCATCTCCAAATCCAGCTCCTCTTCAGGTCCTGTTTCCTCATCCTCCTCCTCCTCCTCAACATCCATAGCCAGATGTGATCCTTCCTCCATCCTTTGCTGAATCATCGCTGTGAGTGTTTGCTCCATAATGAATATCAGCGGCATAACATCGTTCATTCCGCTAGCGTCACGGCTCACAAATCGTGTGGCCTCTTCAAAGGGCCTCAAAACGCGACATGCGTCTCTAACCAGCTGCCAGTGCCTGAGCTCGAAATTACACTGGCTCCAAACGCTGCCCGTCTGCTGCATCAGGAAATCATTCACGGCTTTCCGCTGTTCGTACAGACGGTCCAACATGTGCAGGGTGGAATTCCATCGTGTTGGAACGTCGCAAATCAGGCTGTGTTCTGGGAGATTGTTTTGACGCTGCAAGTCCAGGAGGGCGTGCTTAAATGCATACGAACGTCTAAAGCGAACGCAAACCCTCCTGGACATGGCCAGCACACCCTTCAAACCAACATATGACTTTAAGAAGCGTGTTATGACCAGATTGATCACATGTGCCATGCAAGGAGCGTGTGTCAGGTGACCTAGACGCAGTGCAGCCACAACGTTCTTGCCGTTATCAGAGACAACATTGCCCAGTGTGAGTTTCAGAGGAGACAGCCAGCGTGCGATTTCCTCCTTGATGCACAGCAGCAGCTCCTGCCCTGTGTGGCTTTTCTCGCCCAGGCTCAGCAGGTGTAAGACAGCGTTGTGGCGCTTCACCTTGCACCTATGAAAAGAGGAGGGAGGAGGAGTGGAAGATACGCTGTGTCCTGTCGGGGACGGGAAGACCTCCAAGGAGGAAGGCAAGGAGGAGGAGGAGGAGTAGGAGGAGAAGGATGGTAGGCGCCTGGTGTCCGGAGTTGAACTAGAAACATACAAGCGTGGAGGTGGTAATGCCTGGCATTGCTGCGGTGGTGCATCGGACTGCAAAATATTGACCCAGTGGGCCGTGAAAGACATGTACTGTCCCTGCCCATAGTTGCTGCTCCACGTGTCGACGGTGGCATGTACCCTGCTGCACACGGATAATTGCAAGGACTTGGACACCTTTTCCTCCACATGCTTGTGCAAGGCAGGGACAGCTGTTTTGGAGAAGTAATGTCGGCTAGGTATTCGCCACCTAGGCTGAGCGCACGCCATCAATTGCTTGAAGCCGGCGGAGTCGACCAGGTGGTATGGCAGCGACTGCACCACCAACAACTTTGCCAGGTGTGAATTAAGCCGCACGACAAGTGGATGACTGGGTATATATTGTTGCTTATTGGACAACGATTCCGTAATGGATAACTGACGGGACATAGGAGGAGCACTAGATGACAGTGATGATGATGATGACAACGACATGGTGGATAAGGCCTGGCTACTACTTAGATGACAGGGACTCGGAGCAGCAGCAGCAGCGGAAGAGGGGTCTTCATTAGATGTACATGATGGTGGGGCATGTTGATTGTCCCACATGGCCTTGTGATGCCGTTCCATGTGTTTACGTAGAGCAGTAGTTCCTACATTGCTGCCCTGCCCACGCCTTACTTTCTGCTTGCAGATACGGCACTGTGCCATGTTTTCCTCCTCTGGGAAGGTACAGAAAAATTGCCACACGGCAGAGTACCGTAAAGAGGTAGTACCACGTCCACCACCACCACCACCACCACAACCACCCGAGCTTGCCCCTTGTCTGGCAGGCTTTTTTCGGGAACCTACACCAGCATCTGTGTCGCCGTCACCGGCTCCTGAGCTGACCCTACCGCTGCAACGTTTTGCAGATTGACTTCTGCCCCTACCTCGGCTTGGCTGTTTATCACATCCAGTGCCGCCACTACTACCCTCCTCCTCTGACGCCGTCATCACCTCGTCACCTGGTTCCCACGTCCTGTCTAAAACAACATCATCATCATAGCCTTCCTCATCATCCCCGCCACTTCTGTCACTGTGTTGTGAATGTGATGTGACATCATGGCGGGCTCCATGCCCCCCCTCATTACTGCGTCTGCCACCACGGCTACCACCACCAACACCCCCACTACCGCAGCTATGCGTCTCGGTCACCGCTTCCACCTCCACCACCGCCGCAACACACTCCGTTGGCTGACTCGCGGAAAACAAATCATCATCATCACTATGTTGTTCAGTATCTTCCTTCGCACCCGAGGAGATGTCTCTTAGGACTCTCAGGAAAGATGGCTTCCCGCTAGGAAGGGGGAGCGAAGACATAGATGATGGAATGGAAACGCTAGAAATACCTATATTACTACTGTCACCGTGCCAAGGAACTGTAGAGGATCTGGAATCCAACGAAACCTGGCTTGAAGCCAGATCGTCAGAGTCTTCCTGCTGAGATGACCGCGAGCCAGCCAACCAGTCCACAATGGCCGTATTGTCTAAAGTAACCCGCCCACCGGAGGAGATGGACAAGTCTGGCTTGCTGATACTACTACTAGCAGGCACATGGCAGCTGCTACTAGTGGAACTGGGCACATGTCTTGTGCCACAAATGCTGCTACTGGGTCTGGCACCAACAGATCCAACATTTGGACTGGAAGAGGAGACGGCATGGGTGTTTCTTCCTCTACCCCGTCCTTTCACAACCTTTTTTTTCCCAGACATTTCAGAGCCCCTTTTAAAAGCGTATTCACACACGGACACTGGCTTGGCAAATGGCAATGAATGAGAATTTCAATCAGCCTCGCTGCAGTGCACTCAGGGAATGCTGGGCCTTGTAGTACTACTAGGCTGCCTGTATGGCAAGTTGGATTGTTATTCCAGGGATGAGCCCCTTTTAAAAGCGTATTCACACACGGACACTGGCTTGGCAAATGGCAATGAATGAGAATTTCAATCAGCCTCGCTGCAGTGCACTCAGGGAATGCTGGGCCTTGTAGTACTACTACTACCACTACTACAAAGGCTGCCTGTATTGCAAGTTGGATGCAATGGGGATGAGCCCCTTCTAAAAGCGTATTCACACACGGACACTGGCTTGGCAAATGGCAATGAATGAGAATTTCAATCAGCCTCGCTGCAGTGCACTCAGGGAATGCTGGGCGTTGTAGTACTTCTAGGCTGCCTGTATGGCAAGTTGGATTGTTATCCTGTTAATAACGGCCAGGGATGAGCCCCTTTTAAAAGCGTATTCACACACGGACACTGGCTTGGCAAATGGCAATGAATGAGAATTTCAATCAGCCTCGCTGCAGTGCACTCAGGGAATGCTGGGCCTTGTAGTACTACTAGGCTGCCTGTATGGCAAGTTGGATTGTTATTCCAGGGATGAGCCCCTTTTAAAAGCGTATTCACACACGGACACTGGCTTGGCAAATGGCAATGAATGAGAATTTCAATCAGCCTCGCTGCAGTGCACTCAGGGAATGCTGGGCCTTGTAGTACTACTACTACCACTACTACAAAGGCTGCCTGTATTGCAAGTTGGATGCAATGGGGATGAGCCCCTTCTAAAAGCGTATTCACACACGGACACTGGCTTGGCAAATGGCAATGAATGAGAATTTCAATCAGCCTCGCTGCAGTGCACTCAGGGAATGCTGGGCGTTGTAGTACTTCTAGGCTGCCTGTATGGCAAGTTGGATTGTTATCCTGTTAATAACGGCCAGGGATGAGCCCCTTTTAAAAGCGTATTCACACACGGACACTGGCTTGGCAAATGGCAATGAATGAGAATTTCAATCAGCCTCGCTGCAGTGCACTCAGGGAATGCTGGGCCTTGTAGTACTACTACTACCACTACTACAAAGGCTGCCTGTATTGCAAGTTGGATGCAATGGGGATGAGCCCCTTCTAAAAGCGTATTCACACACGGACACTGGCTTGGCAAATGGCAATGAATGAGAATTTCAATCAGCCTCGCTGCAGTGCACTCAGGGAATGCTGGGCGTTGTAGTACTTCTAGGCTGCCTGTATGGCAAGTTGGATTGTTATTCCAGGGATGAGCCCCTTTTAAAAGCGTATTCACACACGGACACTGGCTTGGCAAATGGCAATGAATGAGAATTTCAATCAGCCTCGCTGCAGTGCACTCAGGGAATGCTGGGCCTTATAGTACTACTAGGCTGCCTGTATTGCAAGTTGGATGCAACGGGGATGAGCCCCTTATAAAAGCGTATTCACACACTGGCTGAGTAGTGAGTAGTGGATGAGCCCCTTCGATTTCTGAATTCCTGCCTTTTAGATTCCTAAAGCTTTCCCTTACTGCACAGAGATGCTATTCCTACAGCTCCTGTCTGTAAAATGGCCGCTGAGCTCCGTGCATAGACTTTTATTGCAGGCTTGAGCCCGCCCCTATGCTGCCTCCCGATAGGCTGGGAGAGCCGTTTGCAAGGCATTATGGGGTAGCCTGATGTCAGGTGATCTTCTGTAATCCTCCATTTTAGATGTAACATGTGGCAGGCGCCAAAATGTAGCCGGGTTCGGTCAAAACGGGTTCGGCCGAACCCGGTAAAGTTCGGATTCGCTGCGAACCGAACTTTTCCTGAAGTTCGGACCGAAACCGGGTTCGGTTGTCCCGGTTCGCTCATCTCTAGTGATAACCACTACACTACAGAAACTTCCCCTTGATACAAAAACCCACCATTGCAGAAACCAAAGTTTGACAAATTTAAATGCTTTCTTTGTGTTAAAAGGAACACATAGTTACTTGTTTCTGCCCAGTTTCGAACAGGGGACCTTTCGCGTGTGAGGCGAACGTGATAACCACTACACTACAGAAACTTGGACATTGATTGTTCCGCAACCCGCAACCCACAACCCACAACCCGCAAGCCATGCAGAAACGAATTGAGAAAAAGAATCCAGCCAATTAGTACCAACAAAAAAAATTCCATGTTTCTGCCCTGTCTCGAACAGGGGACCTTTCGCGTGTGAGGCGAACGTGATAACCACTACACTACAGAAACTTGGATATTGATTGTTCTGCAACCCAAAACCCGCAAGCCATGCAGAAACGAATTGAGAAAAAGAATCCAGCCAATTAGTGCCAACAAAAAAAATTCCATGTTTCTGCCCTGTCTCGAACAGGGGACCTTTCGCGTGTTAGGCGAACGTGATAACCACTACACTACAGAAACTTGGATATTGATTGTTCCGCAAACCACAACCCGCAAGCCATGCAGAAACGAATTGAGAAAAAGAATCCAGCCAATTAGTGGCAACATAAAAAATTCCATGTTTCTGCCCTGCCTCGAACAGGGGACCTTTCGCGTGTTAGGCGAACGTGATAACCACTACGCTACAGAAACTTCCCCTTGATACAAAAACCCACCATTGCAGAAACCAAAGTTTGACAAATTTAAAGGCTTTCTTTGTGTTAATAGGAACACATAGTTCCTTGTTTCTGCCCAGTTTCGAACAGGGGACCTTTCGCGTGTGAGGCGAACGTGATAACCACTACACTACAGAAACTTGGATATTGATTGTTCCGCAACTCACAACCCGCAAGCCATGCAGAAACGAATTGAGAAAAAGAATCCAGCCAATTAGTGCCAACAAAAAAAATTCCATGTTTCTGCCCTGTCTCGAACAGGGGACCTTTCGCGTGTTAGGCGAACGTGATAACCACTACACTACAGAAACTTCCCCTTGATACAAAAACCCACCATTGCAGAAACCAAAGTTTGACAAATTTAAAGGCTTTCTTTGTGTTAAAAGGAAGACATAGTTCCTTGTTTCTGCCCTGTCTCGAACAGGGGACCTTTCGCGTGTTAGGCGAACGTGATAACCACTACACTACAGAAACTTGGATATTGATTGTTCCGCAACCCACAACCCGCAAGCCATGCAGAAACGAATTGAGAAAAAGAATCCAGCCAATTAGTGGCAACATAAAAAATTCCATGTTTCTGCCCTGTCTCGAACAGGGGACCTTTCGCGTGTGAGGCGAACGTGATAACCACTACACTACAGAAACTTCCCCTTGATACAAAAACCCACCATTGCAGAAACCAAAGTTTGACAAATTTAAAGGCTTTCTTTGTGTTAAAAGGAAGACATAGTTCCTTGTTTCTGCCCTGTCTCGAACAGGGGACCTTTCGCGTGTTAGGCGAACGTGATAACCACTACACTACAGAAACTTGGATATTGATTGTTCCGCAACCCACAACCCGCAAGCCATGCAGAAACGAATTGAGAAAAATAATCCAGCCAATTAGTGCCAACAAAAAAAATTCCATGTTTCTGCCCTGTCTCGAACAGGGGACCTTTCGCGTGTTAGGCGAACGTGATAACCACTACACTACAGAAACTTCCCCTTGATGCAAAAACCCACCATTGCAGAAACCAAAGTTTGACAAATTTAAAGGCTTTCTTTGTGTTAAAAGGAACACATAGTTCCTTGTTTCTGCCCAGTTTCGAACAGGGGACCTTTCGCGTGTGAGGCGAACGTGATAACCACTACACTACAGAAACTTCCCCTTGATACAAAAACCCACCATTGCAGAAACCAAAGTTTGACAAATTTAAAGGCTTTCTTTGTGTTAAAAGGAAGACATAGTTCCATGTTTCTGCCCTGTCTCGAACAGGGGACCTTTCGCGTGTTAGGCGAACGTGATAACCACTACACTACAGAAACTTGGATATTGATTGTTCCGCAACCCACAACCCGCAAGCCATGCAGAAACGAATTGAGAAAAAGAATCCAGCCAATTAGTGGCAACATAAAAAATTCCATGTTTCTGCCCTGTCTCGAACAGGGGACCTTTCGCGTGTTAGGCGAACGTGATAACCACTACACTACAGAAACTTCCCCTTGATACAAAAACCCACCATTGCAGAAACCAAAGTTTGACAAATTTAAAGGCTTTCTTTGTGTTAAAAGGAACACATAGTTCCTTGTTTCTGCCCAGTTTCGAACAGGGGACCTTTCGCGTGTGAGGCGAACGTGATAACCACTACACTACAGAAACTTGGACATTGATTGTTCCGCAACCCGCAACCCACAACCCACAACCCGCAAGCCATGCAGAAACGAATTGAGAAAAAGAATCCAGCCAATTAGTACCAACAAAAAAAATTCCATGTTTCTGCCCTGTCTCGAACAGGGGACCTTTCGCGTGTGAGGCGAACGTGATAACCACTACACTACAGAAACTTGGATATTGATTGTTCCGCAACCCACAACCCGCAAGCCATGCAGAAACGAATTGAGAAAAAGAATCCAGCCAATTAGTGCCAACAAAAAAAATTCCATGTTTCTGCCCTGTCTCGAACAGGGGACCTTTCGCGTGTTAGGCGAACGTGATAACCACTACACTACAGAAACTTCCCCTTGATACAAAAACCCACCATTGCAGAAACCAAAGTTTGACAAATTTAAAGGCTTTCTTTGTGTTAAAAGGAACACATAGTTCCTTGTTTCTGCCCAGTTTCGAACAGGGGACCATTCGCGTGTGAGGCGAACGTGATAACCACTACACTACAGAAACTTGGATATTGATTGTTCCGCAACCCACAACCCGCAAGCCATGCAGAAACGAATTGAGAAAAAGAATCCAGCCAATTAGTGCCAACAAAAAAAATTCCATGTTTCTGCCCTGTCTCGAACAGGGGACCTTTCGCGTGTTAGGCGAACGTGATAACCACTACACTACAGAAACTTGGATATTGATTGTTCCGCAACCCACAACCCACAAGCCATGCAGAAACGAATTGAGAAAAAGAATCCAGCCAATTAGTGCCAACAAAAAAAATTCCATGTTTCTGCCCTGTCTCGAACAGGGGACCTTTCGCGTGTTAGGCGAACGTGATAACCGCTACACTACAGAAACTTGGATATTGATTGTTCCGCAAACCACAACCCGCAAGCCATGCAGAAACGAATTGAGAAAAAGAATCCAGCCAATTAGTGGCAACATAAAAAATTCCATGTTTCTGCCCTGTCTCGAACAGGGGACCTTTCGCGTGTAAGGCGAACATGATAACCACTACACTACAGAAACTTGGATATTGATTGTTCCGCAACCCACAACCCGCAAGCCATGCAGAAACGAATTGAGAAAAATAATCCAGCCAATTAGTGCCAACAAAAAAAATTCCATGTTTCTGCCCTGTCTCGAACAGGGGACCATTCGCGTGTGAGGCGAACGTGATAACCACTACACTACAGAAACTTGGATATTGATTGTTCCGCAACCCACAACCCGCAAGCCATGCAGAAACGAATTGAGAAAAAGAATCCAGCCAATTAGTGCCAACAAAAAAAATTCCATGTTTCTGCCCTGTCTCGAACAGGGGACCTTTCGCGTGTTAGGCGAACGTGATAACCACTACACTACAGAAACTTCCCCTTGATACAAAAACCCACCATTGCAGAAACCAAAGTTTGACAAATTTAAAGGCTTTCTTTGTGTTAAAAGGAAGACATAGTTCCTTGTTTCTGCCCTGTCTCGAACAGGGGACCTTTCGCGTGTTAGGCGAACGTGATAACCACTACACTACAGAAACTTGGATATTGATTGTTCCGCAACCCACAACCCGCAAGCCATGCAGAAACGAATTGAGAAAAAGAATCCAGCCAATTAGTGCCAACAAAAAAAATTCCATGTTTCTGCCCTGTCTCGAACAGGGGACCTTTCACGTGTTAGGCGAACGTGATAACCGCTACACTACAGAAACTTGGATATTGATTGTTCCGCAAACCACAACCCGCAAGCCATGCAGAAACGAATTGAGAAAAAGAATCCAGCCAATTAGTGGCAACATAAAAAATTCCATGTTTCTGCCCTGTCTCGAACAGGGGACCTTTCGCGTGTAAGGCGAACGTGATAACCACTACACTACAGAAACTTGGATATTGATTGTTCCGCAACCCACAACCCGCAAGCCATGCAGAAACGAATTGAGAAAAATAATCCAGCCAATTAGTGCCAACAAAAAAAATTCCATGTTTCTGCCCTGTCTCGAACAGGGGACCTTTCGCGTGTTAGGCGAACGTGATAACCACTACACTACAGAAACTTGGATATTGATTGTTCCGCAACCCACAACCCACAAGCCATGCAGAAACGAATTGAGAAAAAGAATCCAGCCAATTAGTGGCAACATAAAAAATTCCATGTGTCTGCCCTGTCTCGAACAGGGGACCTTTCGCGTGTAAGGCGAACGTGATAACCACTACACTACAGAAACTTGGATATTGATTGTTCAGCAACCCACAACCCGCAAGCCATGCTGAAACGAATTGAGAAAAATAATCCAGCCAATTAGTGCCAACAAAAAAAATTCCATGTTTCTGCCCTGTCTCGAACAGGGGACCTTTCGCGTGTTAGGCGAACGTGATCACCACTACACTACAGAAACTTCCCCTTGATACAAAAACCCACCATTGCAGAAACCAAAGTTTGACAAATTGAAAGGCTTTCTTTGTGTTAAAAGGAAGACATAGTTCCATGTTTCTGCCCTGTCTCGAACAGGGGACCTTTCGCGTGTTAGGCGAACGTGATAACCACTACACTACAGAAACTTGGATATTGATTGTTCCGCAACCCACAACCCGCAAGCCATGCAGAAACAAATTGAGAAAAAGAATCCAGCCAATTAGTGGCAACATAAAAAATTCCATGTTTCTGCCCTGTCTCGAACAGGGGACCTTTCGCGTGTTAGGCGAACGTGATAACCACTACACTACAGAAACTTCCCCTTGATACAAAAACCCACCATTGCAGAAACCAAAGTTTGACAAATTTAAAGGCTTTCTTTGTGTTAAAAGGAACACATAGTTCCTTGTTTCTGCCCAGTTTCGAACAGGGGACCTTTCGCGTGTGAGGCGAACGTGATAACCACTACACTACAGAAACTTGGATATTGATTGTTCCGCAATCCGCAACCCGCAACCCGCAAGCCATGCAGAAACGAATTGAGAAAAAGAATCCAGCCAATTAGTGGCAACATAAAAAATTCCATGTTTCTGCCCTGTCTCGAACAGGGGACCTTTCGCGTGTTAGGCGAACGTGATAACCACTACACTACAGAAACTTCCGCTTGATACAAAAACCCACCATTGCAGAAACCAAAGTTTGACAAATTTAAAGGCTTTCTTTGTGTTAAAAGGAAGACATAGTTCCATGTTTCTGCCCTGTCTCGAACAGGGGACCTTTCGCGTGTTAGGCGAACATGATAACCACTACACTACAGAAACTTGGATATTGATTGTTCCGCAACCCACAACCCGCAAGCCATGCAGAAACGAATTGAGAAAAAGAATCCAGCCAATTAGTGGCAACATAAAAAATTCCATGTTTCTGCCCTGTCTCGAACAGGGGACCTTTCGCGTGTTAGGCGAACGTGATAACCACTACACTACAGAAACTTGGATATTGATTGCTCCGCAACCCACAACCCGCAAGCCATGCAGAAACGAATTGAGAAAAAGAATCCAGCCAATTAGTGGCAACATAAAAAATTCCATGTTTCTGCCCTGTCTCGAACAGGGGACCTTTCGCGTGTAAGGCGAACGTGATAACCACTACACTACAGAAACTTGGATATTGATTGTTCCGCAACCCACAACCCGCAAGCCATGCAGAAACGAATTGAGAAAAATAATCCAGCCAATTAGTGGCAACATAAAAAATTCCATGTTTCTGCCCTGTCTCGAACAGGGGACCTTTCGCGTGTTAGGCGAACGTGATAACCACTACACTACAGAAACTTCCCCTTGATACAAAAACCCACCATTGCAGAAAGCAAAGTTTGACAAATTTAAAGGCTTTCTTTGTGTTAAAAGGAAGACATAGTTCCATGTTTCTGCCCTGTCTCGAACAGGGGACCTTTCGCGTGTTAGGCGAACGTGATAACCACTACACTACAGAAACTTGGATATTGATTGTTCCGCAACCCACAACCCGCAAGCCATGCAGAAACGAATTGAGAAAAAGAATCCAGCCAATTAGTGCCAACAAAAAAAATTCCATGTTTCTGCCCTGTCTCGAACAGGGGACCTTTCGCGTGTTAGGCGAACGTGATAACCACTACACTACAGAAACTTCCTCTTGATACAAAAACCCACCATTGCAGAAACCAAAGTTTGACAAATTTAAAGGCTTTCTTTGTGTTAAAAGGAACACATAGTTCCTTGTTTCTGCCCAGTTTCGAACAGGGGACCTTTCGCGTGTGAGGCGAACGTGATAACCACTACACTACAGAAGCTTGGATATTGATTGTTCCGCAACCCACAACCCGCAAGCCATGCAGAAACGAATTGAGAAAAAGAATCCAGCCAATTAGTGCCAACAAAAAAAATTCCATGTTTCTGCCCTGTCTCGAACAGGGGACCTTTCGCGTGTTAGGCGAACGTGATAACCACTAAACTACAGAAACTTCCCCTTGATACAAAAACCCACCATTGCAGAAACCAAAGTTTGACAAATTTAAAGGCTTTCTTTGTGTTAAAAGGAAGACATAGTTCCATGTTTCTGCCCTGTCTCGAACAGGGGACCTTTCGCGTGTTAGGCGAACGTGATAACCACTACACTACAGAAACTTGGATATTGATTGTTCCGCAACCCACAACCCGCAAGCCATGCAGAAACGAATTGAGAAATAGAATCCAGCCAATTAGTGGCAACAAAAAAAATTCCATGTTTCTGCCCTGTCTCGAACAGGGGACCTTTCGCGTGTTAGGCGAACGTGATAACCACTACACTACAGAAACTTCCGCTTGATACAAAAACCCACCATTGCAGAAACCAAAGTTTGACAAATTTAAAGCCTTTCTTTGTGTTAAAAGGAAGACATAGTTCCATGTTTCTGCCCTGTCTCGAACAGGGGACCTTTCGCGTGTTAGGCGAACATGATAACCACTACACTACAGAAACTTGGATATTGATTGTTCCGCAACCCACAACCCGCAAGCCATGCAGAAACGAATTGAGAAAAAGAATCCAGCCAATTAGTGCCAACAAAAAAAATTCCATGTTTCTGCCCTGTCTCGAACAGGGGACCTTTCGCGTGTTAGGCGAACGTGATAACCACTACACTACAGAAACTTCCCCTTGATACAAAAACCCACCATTGCAGAAACCAAAGTTTGACAAATTTAAAGGCTTTCTTTGTGTTAAAAGGAAGACATAGTTCCATGTTTCTGCCCTGTCTCGAACAGGGGACCTTTCGCGTGTTAGGCGAACGTGATAACCACTACACTACAGAAACTTGGATATTGATTGTTCCGCAACCCACAACCCGCAAGCCATGCAGAAACGAATTGAGAAAAAGAATCCAGCCAATTAGTGGCAACAAAAAAAATTCCATGTTTCTGCCCTGTCTCGAACAGGGGACCTTTCGCGTGTTAGGCGAACCTGATAACCACTACACTACAGAAACTTCCGCTTGATACAAAAACCCACCATTGCAGAAACCAAAGTTTGACAAATTTAAAGGCTTTCTTTGTGTTAAAAGGAAGACATAGTTCCATGTTTCTGCCCTGTCTCGAACAGGGGACCTTTCGCGTGTTAGGCGAACGTGATAACCACTACACTACAGAAACTTCCCCTTGATACAAAAACCCACCATTGCAGAAACCAAAGTTTGACAAATTTAAAGGCTTTCTTTGTGTTAAAAGGAACACATAGTTCCTTGTTTCTGCCCAGTTTCGAACAGGGGACCTTTCGCGTGTGAGGCAAACGTGATAACCACTACACTACAGAAACTTGGATATTGATTGTTCCGCAACCCACAACCCGCAAGCCATGCAGAAACGAATTGAGAAAAAGAATCCAGCCAATTAGTGGCAACAAAAAAAATTCCATGTTTCTGCCCTGTCTCGAACAGGGGACCTTTCGCGTGTTAGGCGAACCTGATAACCACTACACTACAGAAACTTCCGCTTGATACAAAAACCCACCATTGCAGAAACCAAAGTTTGACAAATTTAAAGGCTTTCTTTGTGTTAAAAGGAAGACATAGTTCCATGTTTCTGCCCTGTCTCGAACAGGGGACCTTTCGCATGTTAGGCGAACATGATAACCACTACACTACAGAAACTTGGATATTGATTGTTCCGCAACCCACAACCCGCAAGCCATGCAGAAACGAATTGAGAAAAAGAATCCAGCCAATTAGTGGCAACATAAAAAATTCCATGTTTCTGCCCTGTCTCGAACAGGGGACCTTTCGCGTGTTAGGCGAACGTGATAACCACTACGCTACAGAAACTTGGATATTGATTGTTCCGCAACCCACAACCCGCAAGCCATGCAGAAACGAATTGAGAAAAAGAATCCAGCCAATTAGTGGCAACATAAAAAATTCCATGTTTCTGCCCTGTCTCGAACAGGGGACCTTTCGCGTGTTAGGCGAACGTGATCACCACTACACTACAGAAACTTCCCCTTGATACAAAAACCCACCATTGCAGAAACCAAAGTTTGACAAATTGAAAGGCTTTCTTTGTGTTAAAAGGAAGACATAGTTCCATGTTTCTGCCCTGTCTCGAACAGGGGACCTTTCGCGTGTTAGGCGAACGTGATAACCACTACACTACAGAAACTTGGATATTGATTGTTCCGCAACCCACAACCCGCAAGCCATGCAGAAACAAATTGAGAAAAAGAATCCAGCCAATTAGTGGCAACATAAAAAATTCCATGTTTCTGCCCTGTCTCGAACAGGGGACCTTTCGCGTGTTAGGCAAACGTGATAACCACTACACTACAGAAACTTGGATATTGATTGTTCAGCAACCCACAACCCGCAAGCCATGCAGAAACGAATTGAGAAAAATAATCCAGCCAATTAGTGCCAACAAAAAAAATTCCATGTTTCTGCCCTGTCTCGAACAGGGGACCTTTCGCGTGTTAGGCGAACGTGATAACCACTACACTACAGAAACTTCCCCTTGATACAAAAACCCACCATTGCAGAAACCAAAGTTTGACAAATTTAAAGGCTTTCTTTGTGTTAAAAGGAACACATAGTTCCTTGTTTCTGCCCAGTTTCGAACAGGGGACCTTTCGCGTGTGAGGCGAACGTGATAACCACTACACTACAGAAACTTGGATATTGATTGTTCCGCAATCCGCAACCCGCAACCCGCAAGCCATGCAGAAACGAATTGAGAAAAAGAATCCAGCCAATTAGTGGCAACATAAAAAATTCCATGTTTCTGCCCTGTCTCGAACAGGGGACCTTTCGCGTGTTAGGCGAACGTGATAACCACTACACTACAGAAACTTCCGCTTGATACAAAAACCCACCATTGCAGAAACCAAAGTTTGACAAATTTAAAGGCTTTCTTTGTGTTAAAAGGAAGACATAGTTCCATGTTTCTGCCCTGTCTCGAACAGGGGACCTTTCGCGTGTTAGGCGAACATGATAACCACTACACTACAGAAACTTGGATATTGATTGTTCCGCAACCCACAACCCGCAAGCCATGCAGAAACGAATTGAGAAAAAGAATCCAGCCAATTAGTGGCAACATAAAAAATTCCATGTTTCTGCCCTGTCTCGAACAGGGGACCTTTCGCGTGTTAGGCGAACGTGATAACCACTACACTACAGAAACTTGGATATTGATTGCTCCGCAACCCACAACCCGCAAGCCATGCAGAAACGAATTGAGAAAAAGAATCCAGCCAATTAGTGGCAACATAAAAAATTCCATGTTTCTGCCCTGTCTCGAACAGGGGACCTTTCGCGTGTAAGGCGAACGTGATAACCACTACACTACAGAAACTTGGATATTGATTGTTCCGCAACCCACAACCCGCAAGCCATGCAGAAACGAATTGAGAAAAATAATCCAGCCAATTAGTGGCAACATAAAAAATTCCATGTTTCTGCCCTGTCTCGAACAGGGGACCTTTCGCGTGTTAGGCGAACGTGATAACCACTACACTACAGAAACTTCCCCTTGATACAAAAACCCACCATTGCAGAAAGCAAAGTTTGACAAATTTAAAGGCTTTCTTTGTGTTAAAAGGAAGACATAGTTCCATGTTTCTGCCCTGTCTCGAACAGGGGACCTTTCGCGTGTTAGGCGAACGTGATAACCACTACACTACAGAAACTTGGATATTGATTGTTCCGCAACCCACAACCCGCAAGCCATGCAGAAACGAATTGAGAAAAAGAATCCAGCCAATTAGTGCCAACAAAAAAAATTCCATGTTTCTGCCCTGTCTCGAACAGGGGACCTTTCGCGTGTTAGGCGAACGTGATAACCACTACACTACAGAAACTTCCTCTTGATACAAAAACCCACCATTGCAGAAACCAAAGTTTGACAAATTTAAAGGCTTTCTTTGTGTTAAAAGGAACACATAGTTCCTTGTTTCTGCCCAGTTTCGAACAGGGGACCTTTCGCGTGTGAGGCGAACGTGATAACCACTACACTACAGAAGCTTGGATATTGATTGTTCCGCAACCCACAACCCGCAAGCCATGCAGAAACGAATTGAGAAAAAGAATCCAGCCAATTAGTGCCAACAAAAAAAATTCCATGTTTCTGCCCTGTCTCGAACAGGGGACCTTTCGCGTGTTAGGCGAACGTGATAACCACTAAACTACAGAAACTTCCCCTTGATACAAAAACCCACCATTGCAGAAACCAAAGTTTGACAAATTTAAAGGCTTTCTTTGTGTTAAAAGGAAGACATAGTTCCATGTTTCTGCCCTGTCTCGAACAGGGGACCTTTCACGTGTTAGGCGAACGTGATAACCACTACACTACAGAAACTTGGATATTGATTGTTCCGCAACCCACAACCCGCAAGCCATGCAGAAACGAATTGAGAAATAGAATCCAGCCAATTAGTGGCAACAAAAAAAATTCCATGTTTCTGCCCTGTCTCGAACAGGGGACCTTTCGCGTGTTAGGCGAACGTGATAACCACTACACTACAGAAACTTCCGCTTGATACAAAAACCCACCATTGCAGAAACCAAAGTTTGACAAATTTAAAGCCTTTCTTTGTGTTAAAAGGAAGACATAGTTCCATGTTTCTGCCCTGTCTCGAACAGGGGACCTTTCGCGTGTTAGGCGAACATGATAACCACTACACTACAGAAACTTGGATATTGATTGTTCCGCAACCCACAACCCGCAAGCCATGCAGAAACGAATTGAGAAAAAGAATCCAGCCAATTAGTGCCAACAAAAAAAATTCCATGTTTCTGCCCTGTCTCGAACAGGGGACCTTTCGCGTGTTAGGCGAACGTGATAACCACTACACTACAGAAACTTCCCCTTGATACAAAAACCCACCATTGCAGAAACCAAAGTTTGACAAATTTAAAGGCTTTCTTTGTGTTAAAAGGAAGACATAGTTCCATGTTTCTGCCCTGTCTCGAACAGGGGACCTTTCGCGTGTTAGGCGAACGTGATAACCACTACACTACAGAAACTTGGATATTGATTGTTCCGCAACCCACAACCCGCAAGCCATGCAGAAACGAATTGAGAAAAAGAATCCAGCCAATTAGTGGCAACAAAAAAAATTCCATGTTTCTGCCCTGTCTCGAACAGGGGACCTTTCGCGTGTTAGGCGAACCTGATAACCACTACACTACAGAAACTTCCGCTTGATACAAAAACCCACCATTGCAGAAACCAAAGTTTGACAAATTTAAAGGCTTTCTTTGTGTTAAAAGGAAGACATAGTTCCATGTTTCTGCCCTGTCTCGAACAGGGGACCTTTCGCGTGTTAGGCGAACGTGATAACCACTACACTACAGAAACTTCCCCTTGATACAAAAACCCACCATTGCAGAAACCAAAGTTTGACAAATTTAAAGGCTTTCTTTGTGTTAAAAGGAACACATAGTTCCTTGTTTCTGCCCAGTTTCGAACAGGGGACCTTTCGCGTGTGAGGCAAACGTGATAACCACTACACTACAGAAACTTGGATATTGATTGTTCCGCAACCCACAACCCGCAAGCCATGCAGAAACGAATTGAGAAAAAGAATCCAGCCAATTAGTGGCAACAAAAAAAATTCCATGTTTCTGCCCTGTCTCGAACAGGGGACCTTTCGCGTGTTAGGCGAACCTGATAACCACTACACTACAGAAACTTCCGCTTGATACAAAAACCCACCATTGCAGAAACCAAAGTTTGACAAATTTAAAGGCTTTCTTTGTGTTAAAAGGAAGACATAGTTCCATGTTTCTGCCCTGTCTCGAACAGGGGACCTTTCGCATGTTAGGCGAACATGATAACCACTACACTACAGAAACTTGGATATTGATTGTTCCGCAACCCACAACCCGCAAGCCATGCAGAAACGAATTGAGAAAAAGAATCCAGCCAATTAGTGGCAACATAAAAAATTCCATGTTTCTGCCCTGTCTCGAACAGGGGACCTTTCGCGTGTTAGGCGAACGTGATAACCACTACGCTACAGAAACTTGGATATTGATTGTTCCGCAACCCACAACCCGCAAGCCATGCAGAAACGAATTGAGAAAAAGAATCCAGCCAATTAGTGGCAACATAAAAAATTCCATGTTTCTGCCCTGTCTCGAACAGGGGACCTTTCGCGTGTAAGGCGAACGTGATAACCACTACACTACAGAAACTTGGATATTGATTGTTCCGCAACCCACAACCCGCAAGCCATGCAGAAACGAATTGAGAAAAAGAATCCAGCCAATTAGTGGCAACATAAAAAATTCCATGTTTCTGCCCTGTCTCGAACAGGGGACCTTTCGCGTGTTAGGCGAACGTGATAACCACTACACTACAGAAACTTCCCCTTGATACAAAAACCCACCATTGCAGAAAGCAAAGTTTGACAAATTTAAAGGCTTTCTTTGTGTTAAAAGGAAGACATAGTTCCATGTTTCTGCCCTGTCTCGAACAGGGGACCTTTCGCGTGTTAGGCGAACGTGATAACCACTACACTACAGAAACTTGGATATTGATTGTTCCGCAACCCACAACCCACAAGCCATGCAGAAACGAATTGAGAAAAAGAATCCAGCCAATTAGTGGCAACATAAAAAATTCCATGTTTCTGCCCTGTCTCGAACAGGGGACCTTTCGCGTGTTAGGCGAACGTGATAACCACTACACTACAGAAACTTCCCCTTGATACAAAAACCCACCATTGCAGAAACCAAAGTTTGACAAATTTAAAGGCTTTCTTTGTGTTAAAAGGAACACATAGTTCCTTGTTTCTGCCCAGTTTCGAACAGGGGACCTTTCGCGTGTGAGGCGAACGTGATAACCACTACACTACAGAAACTTGGATATTGATTGGTCCGCAACCCACAACCCGCAAGCCATGCAGAAACGAATTGAGAAAAAGAATCCAGCCAATTAGTGCCAACAAAAAAAATTCCATGTTTCTGCCCTGTCTCGAACAGGGGACCTTTCGCGTGTTAGGCGAACGTGATAACCACTACACTACAGAAACTTCCCCTTGATACAAAAACCCACCATTGCAGAAACCAAAGTTTGACAAATTTAAAGGCTTTCTTTGTGTTAAAAGGAAGACATAGTTCCATGTTTCTGCCCTGTCTCGAACAGGGGACCTTTCGCGTGTTAGGCGAACGTGATAACCACTACACTACAGAAACTTGGATATTGATTGTTCCGCAACCCACAACCCGCAAGCCATGCAGAAACGAATTGAGAAATAGAATCCAGCCAATTAGTGCCAACAAAAAAAATTCCATGTTTCTGCCCTGTCTCGAACAGGGGACCTTTCGCGTGTTAGGCGAACGTGATAACCACTACACTACAGAAACTTGGATATTGATTGTTCCGCAACCCACAACCCGAAAGCCATGCAGAAACGAATTGAGAAAAAGAATCCAGCCAATTAGTGGCAACATAAAAAATTCCATGTTTCTGCCCTGTCTCGAACAGGGGACCTTTCGCGTGTAAGGTGAACGTGATAACCACTACACTACAGAAACTTGGATATTGATTGTTCCGCAACCCACAACCCGCAAGCCATGCAGAAACGATTTGAGAAAAATAATCCAGCCAATTAGTGGCAACATAAAAAATTCCATGTTTCTGCCCTGTCTCGAACAGGGGACCTTTCGCGTGTTAGGCGAACGTGATAACCACTACACTACAGAAACTTCCCCTTGATACAAAAACCCACCATTGCAGAAACCAAAGTTTGACAAATTTAAAGGCTTTCTTTGTGTTAAAAGGAAGACATAGTTCCATGTTTCTGCCCTGTTTCGAACAGGGGACCTTTCGCGTGTGAGGCGAACGTGATAACCACTACACTACAGAAACTTGGATATTGATTGGTCCGCAACCCACAACCCGCAAGCCATGCAGAAACGAATTGAGAAAAAGAATCCAGCCAATTAGTGCCAACAAAAAAAATTCCATGTTTCTGCCCTGTCTCGAACAGGGGACCTTTCGCGTGTTAGGCGAACGTGATAACCACTACACTACAGAAACTTCCCCTTGATACAAAAACCCACCATTGCAGAAACCAAAGTTTGACAAATTTAAAGGCTTTCTTTGTGTTAAAAGGAAGACATAGTTCCATGTTTCTGCCCTGTCTCGAACAGGGGACCTTTCGCGTGTTAGGCGAACGTGATAACCACTACACTACAGAAACTTGGATATTGATTGTTCCGCAACCCACAACCCGCAAGCCATGCAGAAACGAATTGAGAAATAGAATCCAGCCAATTAGTGCCAACAAAAAAAATTCCATGTTTCTGCCCTGTCTCGAACAGGGGACCTTTCGCGTGTTAGGCGAACGTGATAACCACTACACTACAGAAACTTGGATATTGATTGTTCCGCAACCCACAACCCGAAAGCCATGCAGAAACGAATTGAGAAAAAGAATCCAGCCAATTAGTGGCAACATAAAAAATTCCATGTTTCTGCCCTGTCTCGAACAGGGGACCTTTCGCGTGTAAGGTGAACGTGATAACCACTACACTACAGAAACTTGGATATTGATTGTTCCGCAACCCACAACCCGCAAGCCATGCAGAAACGATTTGAGAAAAATAATCCAGCCAATTAGTGCCAAAAAAAAAAATTCCATGTTTCTGCCCTGTCTCGAACAGGGGACCTTTCGCGTGTTAGGCGAACGTGATAACCACTACACTACAGAAACTTCCCCTTGATACAAAAACCCACCATTGCAGAAACCAAAGTTTGACAAATTTAAAGGCTTTCTTTGTGTTAAAAGGAAGACATAGTTCCATGTTTCTGCCCTGTCTCGAACAGGGGACCTTTCGCGTGTTAGGCGAACGTGATAACCACTACACTACAGAAACTTGGATATTGATTGTTCCGCAACCCACAACCCGCAAGCCATGCAGAAACGAATTGAGAAATAGAATCCAGCCAATTAGTGCCAACAAAAAAAATTCCATGTTTCTGCCCTGTCTCGAACAGGGGACCTTTCGCGTGTTAGGCGAACGTGATAACCACTACACTACAGAAACTTGGATATTGATTGTTCTGCAACCCACAACCCGAAAGCCATGCAGAAACGAATTGAGAAAAAGAATCCAGCCAATTAGTGGCAACATAAAAAATTCCATGTTTCTGCCCTGTCTCGAACAGGGGACCTTTCGCGTGTAAGGTGAACGTGATAACCACTACACTACAGAAACTTGGATATTGATTGTTCCGCAACCCACAACCCGCAAGCCATGCAGAAACGATTTGAGAAAAATAATCCAGCCAATTAGTGCCAAAAAAAAAAATTCCATGTTTCTGCCCTGTCTCGAACAGGGGACCTTTCGCGTGTTAGGCGAACGTGATAACCACTACACTACAGAAACTTCCCCTTGATACAAAAACCCACCATTGCAGAAACCAAAGTTTGACAAATTTAAAGGCTTTCTTTGTGTTAAAATGAAGACATAGTTCCATGTTTCTGCCCTGTCTCGAACAGGAGACCTTTCGCGTGTTAGGCGAACGTGATAACCACTACACTACAGAAACTTCCCCTTGATACAAAAACCCACCATTGCAGAAAGCAAAGTTTGACAAATTTAAAGGCTTTCTTTGTGTTAAAAGGAAGACATAGTTCCATGTTTCTGCCCTGTCTCGAACAGGGGACCTTTCGCGTGTTAGGCGAACGTGATAACCACTACACTACAGAAACTTGGATATTGATTGTTCCGCAACCCACAACCCGCAAGCCATGCAGAAACGAATTGAGAAAAATAATCCAGCCAATTAGCGGCAACAAAAAAAATTTCATGTTTCTGCCCTGTCTCGAACAGGGGACCTTTCGCGTGTAAGGCGAACGTGATAACCACTACACTACAGAAACTTGGATATTGATTGTTCCGCAACCCACAACCCGCAAGCCATGCAGAAACGAATTGAGAAAAATAATCCAGCCAATTAGTGGCAACAAAAAAAATTCCATGTTTCTGCCCTGTCTCGAACAGGGGACCTTTCGCGTGTAAGGTGAACGTGATAACCACTACACTACAGAAACTTGGATATTGATTGTTCCGCAACCCACAACCCGCAAGCCATGCAGAAACGATTTGAGAAAAATAATCCAGCCAATTAGTGCCAAAAAAAAAAATTCCATGTTTCTGCCCTGTCTCGAACAGGGGACCTTTCGCGTGTTAGGCGAACGTGATAACCACTACACTACAGAAACTTCCCCTTGATACAAAAACCCACCATTGCAGAAACCAAAGTTTGACAAATTTAAAGGCTTTCTTTGTGTTAAAAGGAAGACATAGTTCCATGTTTCTGCCCTGTCTCGAACAGGGGACCTTTCGCGTGTTAGGCGAACGTGATAACCACTACACTACAGAAACTTCCCCTTGATACAAAAACCCACCATTGCAGAAACCAAAGTTTGACAAATTTAAAGGCTTTCTTTGTGTTAAAAGGAACACATAGTTCCTTGTTTCTGCCCAGTTTCGAACAGGGGACCTTTCGCGTGTGAGGCGAACGTGATAACCACTACACTACAGAAACTTGGATATTGATTGTTCCGCAATCCGCAACCCGCAACCCGCAAGCCATGCAGAAACGAATTGAGAAAAAGAATCCAGCCAATTAGTGGCAACATAAAAAATTCCATGTTTCTGCCCTGTCTCGAACAGGGGACCTTTCGCGTGTTAGGCGAACGTGATAACCACTACACTACAGAAACTTCCGCTTGATACAAAAACCCACCATTGCAGAAACCAAAGTTTGACAAATTTAAAGGCTTTCTTTGTGTTAAAAGGAAGACATAGTTCCATGTTTCTGCCCTGTCTCGAACAGGGGACCTTTCGCGTGTTAGGCGAACATGATAACCACTACACTACAGAAACTTGGATATTGATTGTTCCGCAACCCACAACCCGCAAGCCATGCAGAAACGAATTGAGAAAAAGAATCCAGCCAATTAGTGGCAACATAAAAAATTCCATGTTTCTGCCCTGTCTCGAACAGGGGACCTTTCGCGTGTTAGGCGAACGTGATAACCACTACACTACAGAAACTTGGATATTGATTGCTCCGCAACCCACAACCCGCAAGCCATGCAGAAACGAATTGAGAAAAAGAATCCAGCCAATTAGTGGCAACATAAAAAATTCCATGTTTCTGCCCTGTCTCGAACAGGGGACCTTTCGCGTGTAAGGCGAACGTGATAACCACTACACTACAGAAACTTGGATATTGATTGTTCCGCAACCCACAACCCGCAAGCCATGCAGAAACGAATTGAGAAAAATAATCCAGCCAATTAGTGGCAACATAAAAAATTCCATGTTTCTGCCCTGTCTCGAACAGGGGACCTTTCGCGTGTTAGGCGAACGTGATAACCACTACACTACAGAAACTTCCCCTTGATACAAAAACCCACCATTGCAGAAAGCAAAGTTTGACAAATTTAAAGGCTTTCTTTGTGTTAAAAGGAAGACATAGTTCCATGTTTCTGCCCTGTCTCGAACAGGGGACCTTTCGCGTGTTAGGCGAACGTGATAACCACTACACTACAGAAACTTGGATATTGATTGTTCCGCAACCCACAACCCGCAAGCCATGCAGAAACGAATTGAGAAAAAGAATCCAGCCAATTAGTGCCAACAAAAAAAATTCCATGTTTCTGCCCTGTCTCGAACAGGGGACCTTTCGCGTGTTAGGCGAACGTGATAACCACTACACTACAGAAACTTCCTCTTGATACAAAAACCCACCATTGCAGAAACCAAAGTTTGACAAATTTAAAGGCTTTCTTTGTGTTAAAAGGAACACATAGTTCCTTGTTTCTGCCCAGTTTCGAACAGGGGACCTTTCGCGTGTGAGGCGAACGTGATAACCACTACACTACAGAAGCTTGGATATTGATTGTTCCGCAACCCACAACCCGCAAGCCATGCAGAAACGAATTGAGAAAAAGAATCCAGCCAATTAGTGCCAACAAAAAAAATTCCATGTTTCTGCCCTGTCTCGAACAGGGGACCTTTCGCGTGTTAGGCGAACGTGATAACCACTAAACTACAGAAACTTCCCCTTGATACAAAAACCCACCATTGCAGAAACCAAAGTTTGACAAATTTAAAGGCTTTCTTTGTGTTAAAAGGAAGACATAGTTCCATGTTTCTGCCCTGTCTCGAACAGGGGACCTTTCGCGTGTTAGGCGAACGTGATAACCACTACACTACAGAAACTTGGATATTGATTGTTCCGCAACCCACAACCCGCAAGCCATGCAGAAACGAATTGAGAAATAGAATCCAGCCAATTAGTGGCAACAAAAAAAATTCCATGTTTCTGCCCTGTCTCGAACAGGGGACCTTTCGCGTGTTAGGCGAACGTGATAACCACTACACTACAGAAACTTCCGCTTGATACAAAAACCCACCATTGCAGAAACCAAAGTTTGACAAATTTAAAGCCTTTCTTTGTGTTAAAAGGAAGACATAGTTCCATGTTTCTGCCCTGTCTCGAACAGGGGACCTTTCGCGTGTTAGGCGAACATGATAACCACTACACTACAGAAACTTGGATATTGATTGTTCCGCAACCCACAACCCGCAAGCCATGCAGAAACGAATTGAGAAAAAGAATCCAGCCAATTAGTGCCAACAAAAAAAATTCCATGTTTCTGCCCTGTCTCGAACAGGGGACCTTTCGCGTGTTAGGCGAACGTGATAACCACTACACTACAGAAACTTCCCCTTGATACAAAAACCCACCATTGCAGAAACCAAAGTTTGACAAATTTAAAGGCTTTCTTTGTGTTAAAAGGAAGACATAGTTCCATGTTTCTGCCCTGTCTCGAACAGGGGACCTTTCGCGTGTTAGGCGAACGTGATAACCACTACACTACAGAAACTTGGATATTGATTGTTCCGCAACCCACAACCCGCAAGCCATGCAGAAACGAATTGAGAAAAAGAATCCAGCCAATTAGTGGCAACAAAAAAAATTCCATGTTTCTGCCCTGTCTCGAACAGGGGACCTTTCGCGTGTTAGGCGAACCTGATAACCACTACACTACAGAAACTTCCGCTTGATACAAAAACCCACCATTGCAGAAACCAAAGTTTGACAAATTTAAAGGCTTTCTTTGTGTTAAAAGGAAGACATAGTTCCATGTTTCTGCCCTGTCTCGAACAGGGGACCTTTCGCGTGTTAGGCGAACGTGATAACCACTACACTACAGAAACTTCCCCTTGATACAAAAACCCACCATTGCAGAAACCAAAGTTTGACAAATTTAAAGGCTTTCTTTGTGTTAAAAGGAACACATAGTTCCTTGTTTCTGCCCAGTTTCGAACAGGGGACCTTTCGCGTGTGAGGCAAACGTGATAACCACTACACTACAGAAACTTGGATATTGATTGTTCCGCAACCCACAACCCGCAAGCCATGCAGAAACGAATTGAGAAAAAGAATCCAGCCAATTAGTGGCAACAAAAAAAATTCCATGTTTCTGCCCTGTCTCGAACAGGGGACCTTTCGCGTGTTAGGCGAACCTGATAACCACTACACTACAGAAACTTCCGCTTGATACAAAAACCCACCATTGCAGAAACCAAAGTTTGACAAATTTAAAGGCTTTCTTTGTGTTAAAAGGAAGACATAGTTCCATGTTTCTGCCCTGTCTCGAACAGGGGACCTTTCGCATGTTAGGCGAACATGATAACCACTACACTACAGAAACTTGGATATTGATTGTTCCGCAACCCACAACCCGCAAGCCATGCAGAAACGAATTGAGAAAAAGAATCCAGCCAATTAGTGGCAACATAAAAAATTCCATGTTTCTGCCCTGTCTCGAACAGGGGACCTTTCGCGTGTTAGGCGAACGTGATAACCACTACGCTACAGAAACTTGGATATTGATTGTTCCGCAACCCACAACCCGCAAGCCATGCAGAAACGAATTGAGAAAAAGAATCCAGCCAATTAGTGGCAACATAAAAAATTCCATGTTTCTGCCCTGTCTCGAACAGGGGACCTTTCGCGTGTAAGGCGAACGTGATAACCACTACACTACAGAAACTTGGATATTGATTGTTCCGCAACCCACAACCCGCAAGCCATGCAGAAACGAATTGAGAAAAAGAATCCAGCCAATTAGTGGCAACATAAAAAATTCCATGTTTCTGCCCTGTCTCGAACAGGGGACCTTTCGCGTGTTAGGCGAACGTGATAACCACTACACTACAGAAACTTCCCCTTGATACAAAAACCCACCATTGCAGAAAGCAAAGTTTGACAAATTTAAAGGCTTTCTTTGTGTTAAAAGGAAGACATAGTTCCATGTTTCTGCCCTGTCTCGAACAGGGGACCTTTCGCGTGTTAGGCGAACGTGATAACCACTACACTACAGAAACTTGGATATTGATTGTTCCGCAACCCACAACCCACAAGCCATGCAGAAACGAATTGAGAAAAAGAATCCAGCCAATTAGTGGCAACATAAAAAATTCCATGTTTCTGCCCTGTCTCGAACAGGGGACCTTTCGCGTGTTAGGCGAACGTGATAACCACTACACTACAGAAACTTCCCCTTGATACAAAAACCCACCATTGCAGAAACCAAAGTTTGACAAATTTAAAGGCTTTCTTTGTGTTAAAAGGAACACATAGTTCCTTGTTTCTGCCCAGTTTCGAACAGGGGACCTTTCGCGTGTGAGGCGAACGTGATAACCACTACACTACAGAAACTTGGATATTGATTGGTCCGCAACCCACAACCCGCAAGCCATGCAGAAACGAATTGAGAAAAAGAATCCAGCCAATTAGTGCCAACAAAAAAAATTCCATGTTTCTGCCCTGTCTCGAACAGGGGACCTTTCGCGTGTTAGGCGAACGTGATAACCACTACACTACAGAAACTTCCCCTTGATACAAAAACCCACCATTGCAGAAACCAAAGTTTGACAAATTTAAAGGCTTTCTTTGTGTTAAAAGGAAGACATAGTTCCATGTTTCTGCCCTGTCTCGAACAGGGGACCTTTCGCGTGTTAGGCGAACGTGATAACCACTACACTACAGAAACTTGGATATTGATTGTTCCGCAACCCACAACCCGCAAGCCATGCAGAAACGAATTGAGAAATAGAATCCAGCCAATTAGTGCCAACAAAAAAAATTCCATGTTTCTGCCCTGTCTCGAACAGGGGACCTTTCGCGTGTTAGGCGAACGTGATAACCACTACACTACAGAAACTTGGATATTGATTGTTCCGCAACCCACAACCCGAAAGCCATGCAGAAACGAATTGAGAAAAAGAATCCAGCCAATTAGTGGCAACATAAAAAATTCCATGTTTCTGCCCTGTCTCGAACAGGGGACCTTTCGCGTGTAAGGTGAACGTGATAACCACTACACTACAGAAACTTGGATATTGATTGTTCCGCAACCCACAACCCGCAAGCCATGCAGAAACGATTTGAGAAAAATAATCCAGCCAATTAGTGGCAACATAAAAAATTCCATGTTTCTGCCCTGTCTCGAACAGGGGACCTTTCGCGTGTTAGGCGAACGTGATAACCACTACACTACAGAAACTTCCCCTTGATACAAAAACCCACCATTGCAGAAACCAAAGTTTGACAAATTTAAAGGCTTTCTTTGTGTTAAAAGGAAGACATAGTTCCATGTTTCTGCCCTGTTTCGAACAGGGGACCTTTCGCGTGTGAGGCGAACGTGATAACCACTACACTACAGAAACTTGGATATTGATTGGTCCGCAACCCACAACCCGCAAGCCATGCAGAAACGAATTGAGAAAAAGAATCCAGCCAATTAGTGCCAACAAAAAAAATTCCATGTTTCTGCCCTGTCTCGAACAGGGGACCTTTCGCGTGTTAGGCGAACGTGATAACCACTACACTACAGAAACTTCCCCTTGATACAAAAACCCACCATTGCAGAAACCAAAGTTTGACAAATTTAAAGGCTTTCTTTGTGTTATAAGGAAGACATAGTTCCATGTTTCTGCCCTGTCTCGAACAGGGGACCTTTCGCGTGTTAGGCGAACGTGATAACCACTACACTACAGAAACTTGGATATTGATTGTTCCGCAACCCACAACCCGCAAGCCATGCAGAAACGAATTGAGAAATAGAATCCAGCCAATTAGTGCCAACAAAAAAAATTCCATGTTTCTGCCCTGTCTCGAACAGGGGACCTTTCGCGTGTTAGGCGAACGTGATAACCACTACACTACAGAAACTTGGATATTGATTGTTCCGCAACCCACAACCCGAAAGCCATGCAGAAACGAATTGAGAAAAAGAATCCAGCCAATTAGTGGCAACATAAAAAATTCCATGTTTCTGCCCTGTCTCGAACAGGGGACCTTTCGCGTGTAAGGTGAACGTGATAACCACTACACTACAGAAACTTGGATATTGATTGTTCCGCAACCCACAACCCGCAAGCCATGCAGAAACGATTTGAGAAAAATAATCCAGCCAATTAGTGCCAAAAAAAAAAATTCCATGTTTCTGCCCTGTCTCGAACAGGGGACCTTTCGCGTGTTAGGCGAACGTGATAACCACTACACTACAGAAACTTCCCCTTGATACAAAAACCCACCATTGCAGAAACCAAAGTTTGACAAATTTAAAGGCTTTCTTTGTGTTAAAAGGAAGACATAGTTCCATGTTTCTGCCCTGTCTCGAACAGGGGACCTTTCGCGTGTTAGGCGAACGTGATAACCACTACACTACAGAAACTTGGATATTGATTGTTCCGCAACCCACAACCCGCAAGCCATGCAGAAACGAATTGAGAAATAGAATCCAGCCAATTAGTGCCAACAAAAAAAATTCCATGTTTCTGCCCTGTCTCGAACAGGGGACCTTTCGCGTGTTAGGCGAACGTGATAACCACTACACTACAGAAACTTGGATATTGATTGTTCTGCAACCCACAACCCGAAAGCCATGCAGAAACGAATTGAGAAAAAGAATCCAGCCAATTAGTGGCAACATAAAAAATTCCATGTTTCTGCCCTGTCTCGAACAGGGGACCTTTCGCGTGTAAGGTGAACGTGATAACCACTACACTACAGAAACTTGGATATTGATTGTTCCGCAACCCACAACCCGCAAGCCATGCAGAAACGATTTGAGAAAAATAATCCAGCCAATTAGTGCCAAAAAAAAAAATTCCATGTTTCTGCCCTGTCTCGAACAGGGGACCTTTCGCGTGTTAGGCGAACGTGATAACCACTACACTACAGAAACTTCCCCTTGATACAAAAACCCACCATTGCAGAAACCAAAGTTTGACAAATTTAAAGGCTTTCTTTGTGTTAAAATGAAGACATAGTTCCATGTTTCTGCCCTGTCTCGAACAGGAGACCTTTCGCGTGTTAGGCGAACGTGATAACCACTACACTACAGAAACTTCCCCTTGATACAAAAACCCACCATTGCAGAAAGCAAAGTTTGACAAATTTAAAGGCTTTCTTTGTGTTAAAAGGAAGACATAGTTCCATGTTTCTGCCCTGTCTCGAACAGGGGACCTTTCGCGTGTTAGGCGAACGTGATAACCACTACACTACAGAAACTTGGATATTGATTGTTCCGCAACCCACAACCCGCAAGCCATGCAGAAACGAATTGAGAAAAATAATCCAGCCAATTAGCGGCAACAAAAAAAATTTCATGTTTCTGCCCTGTCTCGAACAGGGGACCTTTCGCGTGTAAGGCGAACGTGATAACCACTACACTACAGAAACTTGGATATTGATTGTTCCGCAACCCACAACCCGCAAGCCATGCAGAAACGAATTGAGAAAAATAA
This sequence comes from Rhinoderma darwinii, assembly GCF_050947455.1. Lineage (NCBI taxonomy): Eukaryota > Metazoa > Chordata > Amphibia > Anura > Rhinodermatidae > Rhinoderma > Rhinoderma darwinii. Next base: position 5,079,625 of record NC_134690.1, on the reverse strand, counting down.
TCCAGCCAATTAGTGGCAACAAAAAAAATTCCTTGTTTCTGCCCTGTCTCGAACAGGGGACCTTTCGCGTGTTAGGCGAACGTGATAACCACTACACTACAGAAACTTGGATATTGATTGTTCCGCAACCCACAACCCGCAAGCCATGCAGAAACTAATTGAGAAAAAGAATCCAGCCAATTAGTGCCAACAAAAAAAATTCCATGTTTCTGCCCTGTCTCGAACAGGGGACCTTTCGCGTGTAAGGCGAACGTGATAACCACTACACTACAGAAACTTGGATGTTGATTGTTCAGCAACCCACAACCCGCAAGCCATGCAGAAACGAATTGAGAAAAATAATCCAGCCAATTAGTGCCAACAAAAAAAATTCCATGTTTCTGCCCTGTCTCGAACAGGGGACCTTTTGCATGTTAGGCGAACGTGATAACCACTACACTACAGAAACTTGGATATTGATTGTTCCGCAACCCACAACCCGCAAGCCATGCAGAAACGAATTGAGAAAAATAATCCAGCCAATTAGTGGCAACAAAATAAACTCCATGTTTCTGCCCTGTCTCGAACAGGGGACCTTTCGCGTGTAAGGCGAACGTGATAACCACTACACTACAGAAACTTCCCCTTGATACAAAAACCCACCATTGCAGAAACCAAAGTTTGACAAATTTAAAGGCTTTCTTTGTGTTAAAAGGAAGACATAGTTCCATGTTTCTGCCCTGTCTCGAACAGGGGACCTTTCGCGTGTTAGGCGAACGTGATAACCACTACACTACAGAAACTTGGATATTGATTGTTCCGCAACCCACAACCCGCAAGCCATGCAGAAACGAATTGAGAAATAGAATCCAGCCAATTAGTGCCAACAAAAAAAATTCCATGTTTCTGCCCTGTCTCGAACAGGGGACCTTTCGCGTGTTAGGCGAACGTGATAACCACTACACTACAGAAACTTGGATATTGATTGTTCCGCAACCCACAACCCGAAAGCCATGCAGAAACGAATTGAGAAAAAGAATCCAGCCAATTAGTGGCAACATAAAAAATTCCATGTTTCTGCCCTGTCTCGAACAGGGGACCTTTCGCGTGTAAGGTGAACGTGATAACCACTACACTACAGAAACTTGGATATTGATTGTTCCGCAACCCACAACCCGCAAGCCATGCAGAAACGATTTGAGAAAAATAATCCAGCCAATTAGTGCCAAAAAAAAAAATTCCATGTTTCTGCCCTGTCTCGAACAGGGGACCTTTCGCGTGTTAGGCGAACGTGATAACCACTACACTACAGAAACTTCCCCTTGATACAAAAACCCACCATTGCAGAAACCAAAGTTTGACAAATTTAAAGGCTTTCTTTGTGTTAAAAGGAAGACATAGTTCCATGTTTCTGCCCTGTCTCGAACAGGGGACCTTTCGCGTGTTAGGCGAACGTGATAACCACTACACTACAGAAACTTGGATATTGATTGTTCCGCAACCCACAACCCGCAAGCCATGCAGAAACGAATTGAGAAATAGAATCCAGCCAATTAGTGCCAACAAAAAAAATTCCATGTTTCTGCCCTGTCTCGAACAGGGGACCTTTCGCGTGTTAGGCGAACGTGATAACCACTACACTACAGAAACTTGGATATTGATTGTTCCGCAACCCACAACCCGAAAGCCATGCAGAAACGAATTGAGAAAAAGAATCCAGCCAATTAGTGGCAACATAAAAAATTCCATGTTTCTGCCCTGTCTCGAACAGGGGACCTTTCGCGTGTAAGGTGAACGTGATAACCACTACACTACAGAAACTTGGATATTGATTGTTCCGCAACCCACAACCCGCAAGCCATGCAGAAACGATTTGAGAAAAATAATCCAGCCAATTAGTGCCAAAAAAAAAAATTCCATGTTTCTGCCCTGTCTCGAACAGGGGACCTTTCGCGTGTTAGGCGAACGTGATAACCACTACACTACAGAAACTTCCCCTTGATACAAAAACCCACCATTGCAGAAACCAAAGTTTGACAAATTTAAAGGCTTTCTTTGTGTTAAAATGAAGACATAGTTCCATGTTTCTGCCCTGTCTCGAACAGGAGACCTTTCGCGTGTTAGGCGAACGTGATAACCACTACACTACAGAAACTTCCCCTTGATACAAAAACCCACCATTGCAGAAAGCAAAGTTTGACAAATTTAAAGGCTTTCTTTGTGTTAAAAGGAAGACATAGTTCCATGTTTCTGCCCTGTCTCGAACAGGGGACCTTTCGCGTGTTAGGCGAACGTGATAACCACTACACTACAGAAACTTGGATATTGATTGTTCCGCAACCCACAACCCGCAAGCCATGCAGAAACGAATTGAGAAAAATAATCCAGCCAATTAGCGGCAACAAAAAAAATTTCATGTTTCTGCCCTGTCTCGAACAGGGGACCTTTCGCGTGTAAGGCGAACGTGATAACCACTACACTACAGAAACTTGGATATTGATTGTTCCGCAACCCACAACCCGCAAGCCATGCAGAAACGAATTGAGAAAAATAATCCAGCCAATTAGTGGCAACAAAAAAAATTCCTTGTTTCTGCCCTGTCTCGAACAGGGGACCTTTCGCGTGTTAGGCGAACGTGATAACCACTACACTACAGAAACTTGGATATTGATTGTTCCGCAACCCACAACCCGCAAGCCATGCAGAAACTAATTGAGAAAAAGAATCCAGCCAATTAGTGCCAACAAAAAAAATTCCATGTTTCTGCCCTGTCTCGAACAGGGGACCTTTCGCGTGTAAGGCGAACGTGATAACCACTACACTACAGAAACTTGGATGTTGATTGTTCAGCAACCCACAACCCGCAAGCCATGCAGAAACGAATTGAGAAAAATAATCCAGCCAATTAGTGCCAACAAAAAAAATTCCATGTTTCTGCCCTGTCTCGAACAGGGGACCTTTTGCATGTTAGGCGAACGTGATAACCACTACACTACAGAAACTTGGATATTGATTGTTCCGCAACCCACAACCCGCAAGCCATGCAGAAACGAATTGAGAAAAATAATCCAGCCAATTAGTGGCAACAAAATAAACTCCATGTTTCTGCCCTGTCTCGAACAGGGGACCTTTCGCGTGTAAGGCGAACGTTATAACCACTACACTACAGAAACTTCCCCTTGATACAAAAACCCACCATTGCAGAAACCAAAGTTTGACAAATTTAAAGGCTTTCTTTGTGTTAAAAGGAACACATAGTTCCTTGTTTCTGCCCAGTTTCGAACAGGGGACCTTTCGCGTGTAAGGCGAACATGATAACCACTACACTACAGAAACTTGGATATTGATTGTTCTGCAACCCGGAAGCCATGCAGAAACGAATTGAGAAAAATAATCCAGCCAATTAGCGGCAACAAAAAAAATTCCATGTTTCTGCCCTGTCTCGAACAGGGGACCTTTCGCGTGTTAGGCGAACGTGATAACCACTACACTACAGAAACTTCCCCTTGATACAAAAACCCACCATTGCAGAAAGCAAAGTTTGACAAATTTAAAGGCTTTCTTTGTGTTAAAAGGAAGACATAGTTCCATGTTTCTGCCCTGTCTCGAACAGGGGACCTTTCGCGTGTTAGGCGAACGTGATAACCACTACACTACAGAAACTTGGATATTGATTGTTCCGCAACCCACAACCCACAAGCCATGCAGAAACGAATTGAGAAAAAGAATCCAGCCAATTAGTGGCAACATAAAAAATTCCATGTTTCTGCCCTGTCTCGAACAGGGGACCTTTCGCGTGTTAGGCGAACGTGATAACCACTACACTACAGAAACTTGGATATTGATTGTTCCGCAACCCACAACCCGAAAGCCATGCAGAAACGAATTGAGAAAAAGAATCCAGCCAATTAGTGGCAACATAAAAAATTCCATGTTTCTGCCCTGTCTCGAACAGGGGACCTTTCGCGTGTAAGGTGAACGTGATAACCACTACACTACAGAAACTTGGATATTGATTGTTCCGCAACCCACAACCCGCAAGCCATGCAGAAACGATTTGAGAAAAATAATCCAGCCAATTAGTGCCAAAAAAAAAAATTCCATGTTTCTGCCCTGTCTCGAACAGGGGACCTTTCGCGTGTTAGGCGAACGTGATAACCACTACACTACAGAAACTTCCCCTTGATACAAAAACCCACCATTGCAGAAACCAAAGTTTGACAAATTTAAAGGCTTTCTTTGTGTTAAAATGAAGACATAGTTCCATGTTTCTGCCCTGTCTCGAACAGGAGACCTTTCGCGTGTTAGGCGAACGTGATAACCACTACACTACAGAAACTTCCCCTTGATGCAAAAACCCACCATTGCAGAAACCAAAGTTTGACAAATTTAAAGGCTTTCTTTGCGTTAAAAGGAACACATAGTTCCTTGTTTCTGCCCAGTTTCGAACAGGGGACCTTTCGCGTGTGAGGCGAACGTGATAACCACTACACTACAGAAACTTGGATATTGATTGTTCCGCAACCCACAACCCGCAAGCCATGCAGAAACGAATTGAGAAAAAGAATCCAGCCAATTAGTGCCAACAAAAAAAATTCCATGTTTCTGCCCTGTCTCGAACAGGGGACCTTTCGCGTGTTAGGCGAACGTGATAACCACTACACTACAGAAACTTCCCCTTGATACAAAAACCCACCATTGCAGAAACCAAAGTTTGACAAATTTAAAGGCTTTCTTTGTGTTAAAATGAAGACATAGTTCCATGTTTCTGCCCTGTCTCGAACAGGAGACCTTTCGCGTGTTAGGCGAACGTGATAACCACTACACTACAGAAACTTCCCCTTGATGCAAAAACCCACCATTGCAGAAACCAAAGTTTGACAAATTTAAAGGCTTTCTTTGTGTTAAAAGGAACACATAGTTCCTTGTTTCTGCCCAGTTTCGAACAGGGGACCTTTCGCGTGTGAGGCGAACGTGATAACCACTACACTACAGAAACTTGGATATTGATTGTTCCGCAACCCACAACCCGCAAGCCATGCAGAAACGAATTGAGAAAAAGAATCCAGCCAATTAGTGCCAACAAAAAAAATTCCATGTTTCTGCCCTGTCTCGAACAGGGGACCTTTCGCGTGTTAGGCGAACGTGATAACCACTACACTACAGAAACTTGGATATTGATTGTTCCGCAACCCACAACCCACAAGCCATGCAGAAACGAATTGAGAAAAAGAATCCAGCCAATTAGTGGCAACATAAAAAATTCCATGTTTCTGCCCTGTCTCGAACAGGGGACCTTTCGCGTGTTAGGCGAACGTGATAACCACTACACTACAGAAACTTGGATATTGATTGTTCCGCAACCCACAACCCACAAGCCATGCAGAAACGAATTGAGAAAAAGAATCCAGCCAATTAGTGGCAACATAAAAAATTCCATGTTTCTGCCCTGTCTCGAACAGGGGACCTTTCGCGTGTAAGGTGAACGTGATAACCACTACACTACAGAAACTTGGATATTGATTGTTCCGCAACCCACAACCCGCAAGCCATGCAGAAACGATTTGAGAAAAATAATCCAGCCAATTAGTGCCAAAAAAAAAAATTCCATGTTTCTGCCCTGTCTCGAACAGGGGACCTTTCGCGTGTTAGGCGAACGTGATAACCACTACACTACAGAAACTTCCCCTTGATACAAAAACCCACCATTGCAGAAACCAAAGTTTGACAAATTTAAAGGCTTTCTTTGTGTTAAAATGAAGACATAGTTCCATGTTTCTGCCCTGTCTCGAACAGGAGACCTTTCGCGTGTTAGGCGAACGTGATAACCACTACACTACAGAAACTTCCCCTTGATGCAAAAACCCACCATTGCAGAAACCAAAGTTTGACAAATTTAAAGGCTTTCTTTGTGTTAAAAGGAACACATAGTTCCTTGTTTCTGCCCAGTTTCGAACAGGGGACCTTTCGCGTGTGAGGCGAACGTGATAACCACTACACTACAGAAACTTGGATATTGATTGTTCCGCAACCCACAACCCGCAAGCCATGCAGAAACGAATTGAGAAAAAGAATCCAGCCAATTAGTGCCAACAAAAAAAATTCCATGTTTCTGCCCTGTCTCGAACAGGGGACCTTTCGCGTGTTAGGCGAACGTGATAACCACTACACTACAGAAACTTCCCCTTGATACAAAAACCCACCATTGCAGAAACCAAAGTTTGACAAATTTAAAGGCTTTCTTTGTGTTAAAAGGAAGACATAGTTCCATGTTTCTGCCCTGTCTCGAACAGGGGACCTTTCGCGTGTTAGGCGAACGTGATAACCACTACACTACAGAAACTTGGATATTGATTGTTCCGCAACCCACAACCCGCAAGCCATGCAGAAACGAATTGAGAAAAAGAATCCAGCCAATTAGTGCCAACAAAAAAAATTCCATGTTTCTGCCCTGTCTCGAACAGGGGACCTTTCGCGTGTTAGGCGAACGTGATAACCACTACACTACAGAAACTTGGATAGTGATTGTTCCGCAACCCACAACCCGCAAGCCATGCAGAAACGAATTGAGAAAAAGAATCCAGCCAATTAGTGCCAACAAAAAAAATTCCATGTTTCTGCCCTGTCTCGAACAGGGGACCTTTCGCGTGTTAGGCGAACGTGATAACCACTACACTACAGAAACTTCCCCTTGATACAAAAACCCACCATTGCAGAAACCAAAGTTTGACAAATTTAAAGGCTTTCTTTGTGTTAAAATGAAGACATAGTTCCATGTTTCTGCCCTGTCTCGAACAGGGGACCTTTCGCGTGTTAGGCGAACGTGATAACCACTACACTACAGAAACTTGGATATTGATTGTTCCGCAACCCACAACCCGCAAGCCATGCAGAAACGAATTGAGAAAAAGAATCCAGCCAATTAGTGCCAACAAAAAAAATTCCATGTTTCTGCCCTGTCTCGAACAGGGGACCTTTCGCGTGTTAGGCGAACGTGATAACCACTACACTACAGAAACTTGGATATTGATTGTTCCGCAACCCACAACCCGCAAGCCATGCAGAAACGAATTGAGAAAAATAATCCAGCCAATTAGTGCCAACAAAAAAAATTCCATGTTTCTGCCCTGTCTCGAACAGGGGACCTTTCGCGTGTTAGGCGAACGTGATAACCACTACACTACAGAAACTTCCCCTTGATACAAAAACCCACCATTGCAGAAACCAAAGTTTGACAAATTTAAAGGCTTTCTTTGTGTTAAAAGGAAGACATAGTTGCATGTTTCTGCCCTGTCTCGAACAGGGGACCTTTCGCGTGTTAGGCGAACGTGATAACCACTACACTACAGAAACTTGGATTTTGATTGTTCCGCAACCCACAACCCGCAAGCCATGCAGAAACGAATTGAGAAAAAGAATCCAGCCAATTAGTGCCAACAAAAAAAATTCCATGTTTCTGCCCTGTCTCGAACAGGGGACCTTTCGCGTGTTAGGCGAACGTGATAACCACTACACTACAGAAACTTGGATAGTGATTGTTCCGTAACCCACAACCCGCAAGCCATGCAGAAACGAATTGAGAAAAAGAATCCAGCCAATTAGTGCCAACAAAAAAAATTCCATGTTTCTGCCCTGTCTCGAACAGGGGACCTTTCGCGTGTTAGGCGAACGTGATAACCACTACACTACAGAAACTTCCCCTTGATACAAAAACCCACCATTGCAGAAACCAAAGTTTGACAAATTTAAAGGCTTTCTTTGTGTTAAAATGAAGACATAGTTCCATGCTTCTGCCCTGTCTCGAACAGGGGACCTTTCGCGTGTTAGGCGAACGTGATAACCACTACACTACAGAAACTTGGATATTGATTGTTCCGCAACCCACAACCCGCAAGCCATGCAGAAACGAATTGAGAAAAAGAATCCAGCCAATTAGTGCCAACAAAAAAAATTCCATGTTTCTGCCCTGTCTCGAACAGGGGACCTTTCGCGTGTTAGGCGAACGTGATAACCACTACACTACAGAAACTTGGATATTGGTTGTTCCGCAACCCACAACCCGCAAGCCATGCAGAAACGAATTGAGAAAAAGAATCCAGCCAATTAGTGGCAACAAAAAAAATTCCATGTTTCTGCCCTGTCTCGAACAGGGGACCTTTCGCATGTAAGGCGAACGTGATAACCACTACACTACAGAAACTTGGATGTTGATTGTTCCGCAACCCACAACCCGCAAGCCATGCAGAAACGAATTGAGAAAAATAATCCAGCCAATTAGTGCCAACAAAAAAAATTCCATGTTTCTGCCCTGTCTCGAACAGGGGACCTTTCGCGTGTTAGGCGAACGTGATAACCACTACACTACAGAAACTTGGATATTGATTGTTCCGCAACCCACAACCCGCAAGCCATGCAGAAACGAATTGAGAAAAAGAATCCAGCCAATTAGTGCCAACAAAAAAAATTCCATGTTTCTGCCCTGTCTCGAACAGGGGACCTTTCGCGTGTTAGGCGAACGTGATAACCACTACACTACAGAAACTTGGATATTGATTGTTCCGCAACCCACAACCCGCAAGCCATGCAGAAACGAATTGAGAAAAAGAATCCAGCCAATTAGTGCCAACAAAAAAAATTCCATGTTTCTGCCCTGTCTCGAACAGGGGACCTTTCGCGTGTTAGGCGAACGTGATAACCACTACACTACAGAAACTTGGATATTGATTGTTCCGCAACCCACAACCCGCAAGCCATGCAGAAACGAATTGAGAAAAAGAATCCAGCCAATTAGTGCCAACAAAAAAAATTCCATGTTTCTGCCCTGTCTCGAACAGGGGACCTTTCGCGTGTTAGGCGAACGTGATAACCACTACACTACAGAAACTTGGATATTGATTGTTCCGCAACCCACAACCCGCAAGCCATGCAGAAACGAATTGAGAAAAAGAATCCAGCCAATTAGTGCCAACAAAAAAAATTCCATGTTTCTGCCCTGTCTCGAACAGGGGACCTTTCGCGTGTTAGGCGAACGTGATAACCACTACACTACAGAAACTTGGATATTGATTGTTCCGCAACCCACAACCCGCAAGCCATGCAGAAACGAATTGAGAAAAAGAATCCAGCCAATTAGTGCCAACAAAAAAAATTCCATGTTTCTGCCCTGTCTCGAACAGGGGACCTTTCGCGTGTAAGGCGAACGTGATAACCACTACACTACAGAAACTTGGATGTTGATTGTTCCGCAACCCACAACCCGCAAGCCATGCAGAAACGAATTGAGAAAAATAATCCAGCCAATTAGTGCCAACAAAAAAAATTCCATGTTTCTGCCCTGTCTCGAACAGGGGACCTTTCGCGTGTTAGGCGAACGTGATAACCACTACACTACAGAAACTTGGATATTGATTGTTCCGCAACCCACAACCCGCAAGCCATGCAGAAACGAATTGAGAAAAAGAATCCAGCCAATTAGTGCCAACAAAAAAAATTCCATGTTTCTGCCCTGTCTCGAACTGGGGACCTTTCGCGTGTTAGGCGAACGTGATAACCACTACACTACAGAAACTTGGATATTGATTGTTCCGCAACCCACAACCCGCAAGCCATGCAGAAACGAATTGAGAAAAAGAATCCAGCCAATTAGTGCCAACAAAAAAAATTCCATGTTTCTGCCCTGTCTCGAACAGGGGACCTTTCGCATGTTAGGCGAACGTGATAACCACTACACTACAGAAACTTGGATATTGATTGTTCCGCAACCCACAACCCGCAAGCCATGCAGAAACGAATTGAGAAAAAGAATCCAGCCAATTAGTGGCAACAAAAAAAATTCCATGTTTCTGCCCTATCTCGAACAGGGGACCTTTCGCGTGTAAGGCGAACGTGATAACCACTACACTACAGAAACTTGGATGTTGATTGTTCCGCAACCCACAACCCGCAAGCCATGCAGAAACGAATTGAGAAAAATAATCCAGCCAATTAGTGCCAACAAAAAAAATGCCATGTTTCTACCCTGTCTCGAACAGGGGACCTTTCGCGTGTTAGGCGAACGTGATAACCACTACACTACAGAAACTTGGATATTGATTGTTCCGCAACCCACAACCCGCAAGCCATGCAGAAACGAATTGAGAAAAAGAATCCAGCCAATTAGTGCCAACAAAAAAAATTCCATGTTTCTGCCCTGTCTCGAACAGGGGACCTTTCGCGTGTTAGGCGAACGTGATAACCACTACACTACAGAAACTTGGATATTGATTGTTCCGCAACCCACAACCCGCAAGCCATGCAGAAACGAATTGAGAAAAAGAATCCAGCCAATTAGTGCCAACAAAAAAAATTCCATGTTTCTGCCCTGTCTCGAACAGGGGACCTTTCGCGTGTTAGGCGAACGTGATAACCACTACACTACAGAAACTTGGATATTGATTGTTCCGCAACCCACAACCCGCAAGCCATGCAGAAACGAATTGAGAAAAAGAATCCAGCCAATTAGTGCCAACAAAAAAAATTCCATGTTTCTGCCCTGTCTCGAACAGGGGACCTTTCGCGTGTTAGGCGAACGTGATAACCACTACACTACAGAAACTTGGATATTGATTGTTCCGCAACCCACAACCCGCAAGCCATGCAGAAACGAATTGAGAAAAAGAATCCAGCCAATTAGTGCCAACAAAAAAAATTCCATGTTTCTGCCCTGTCTCGAACAGGGGACCTTTCGCGTGTTAGGCGAACGTGATAACCACTACACTACAGAAACTTGGATATTGATTGTTCCGCAACCCACAACCCGCAAGCCATGCAGAAACGAATTGAGAAAAAGAATCCAGCCAATTAGTGCCAACAAAAAAAATTCCATGTTTCTGCCCTGTCTCGAACAGGGGACCTTTCGCGTGTTAGGCGAACGTGATAACCACTACACTACAGAAACTTGGATATTGATTGTTCCGCAACCCACAACCCGCAAGCCATGCAGAAACGAATTGAGAAAAAGAATCCAGCCAATTAGTGCCAACAAAAAAAATTCCATGTTTCTGCCCTGTCTCGAACAGGGGACCTTTCGCGTGTAAGGCGAACGTGATAACCACTACACTACAGAAACTTGGATGTTGATTGTTCCGCAACCCACAACCCGCAAGCCATGCAGAAACGAATTGAGAAAAATAATCCAGCCAATTAGTGCCAACAAAAAAAATTCCATGTTTCTGCCCTGTCTCGAACAGGGGACCTTTCGCGTGTTAGGCGAACGTGATAACCACTACACTACAGAAACTTGGATATTGATTGTTCCGCAACCCACAACCCGCAAGCCATGCAGAAACGAATTGAGAAAAAGAATCCAGCCAATTAGTGCCAACAAAAAAAATTCCATGTTTCTGCCCTGTCTCGAACTGGGGACCTTTCGCGTGTTAGGCGAACGTGATAACCACTACACTACAGAAACTTGGATATTGATTGTTCCGCAACCCACAACCCGCAAGCCATGCAGAAACGAATTGAGAAAAAGAATCCAGCCAATTAGTGCCAACAAAAAAAATTCCATGTTTCTGCCCTGTCTCGAACAGGGGACCTTTCGCATGTTAGGCGAACGTGATAACCACTACACTACAGAAACTTGGATATTGATTGTTCCGCAACCCACAACCCGCAAGCCATGCAGAAACGAATTGAGAAAAAGAATCCAGCCAATTAGTGGCAACAAAAAAAATTCCATGTTTCTGCCCTATCTCGAACAGGGGACCTTTCGCGTGTAAGGCGAACGTGATAACCACTACACTACAGAAACTTGGATGTTGATTGTTCCGCAACCCACAACCCG